>NC_137813.1:27035534-27053034 GCF_963921795.1 Nannobrachium achirus | reverse complement strand
AGGAGCAGTGTCCAAAAATGTGTTTTGCAAGAATCGGCCTCAAGGTGGCGCTAGAAGAGGGCCATGTGAGAATTGATGGGTGGATGTTGTGGTTTGGCAGGCAAGGAGTGTGTGTTTGGCATGGATCGGGGCAACGGTTGCGGTGGAGGTTTTGATAGTATCAGTTGTCAATACTGGAGATGTGGCTTAACGGCAGAGGGCACTTCTTTCAACATAAGATGCTGCATTCAAGTTCAGGAGAGTTTGGACAAGGCAATTTCTCTTCAATGCGGCCTTCATGTATGGCATGGAAAGAGGGCATTTGCGTTTCTTTGACCATTGTAAAAACTGCATTCATGGTCTGGAGAGGGCACTTTTTTACAGAAGGATAAAAGTGCAGGGGCTCAAGCCCCCTTTCATGTCTATGTGTGAACGTGCCTGGTCCCTGGTGTGGCTATTCTGATGGCAGTCCCCTGAACAATGTTTGTGTCAAGGTTGATGCAGATCAGAGCAACGGTGCACGATTTAAAAAGTATAAGAGAGACAGAGAGAGAGGCCCTGAACAACGGCTGCTGTCCATGGTCCTGAAGTAACAATAGCCACTGTCCATGGTCCTGAAGTAGCTGTAGCTGCTGAAAATACTGTATATATTTAGAAATGTTGAAGGAAGGTAATGGAGCAAACATGGACTGTTTAGGCCTTTTTATTAGTTACAGGGTGCAGGCATCATTTCGATGTCAATACATCTTCGTCAGGTCATGACCTGACGAAGATGTACTGACATTGAAACGTTGTCAATCTTGCCTGCACCCTGTAAATACAGTTTTTTTCGATTGCTAAAACACATTTTTCAAAACTGTACGTTTGTTTCAAAACTGCACACACAAAACTCCAAACATCAAACACAAATTGCTAAACCCTGGCATCCCTTTGCAAAACAACTCTTTGCCATCAAATCTCTTAACATGTTCACAAAATGGAACTCGTGTTTTCATTTGGTAAACACAGCCATATTTTCACATGACACACACATGCATTCATTGAATAAACACAACTAGCTTTTGGCTGAACACTAGCAAGCATGAACAGAACACTGAAGAGCAAAATTGAAAACACAATTGTCGAAATGGAACACACTGAATGAATGTCAATTACTCTGGTAAATGAACCAATTCCCTTTTTGTAAAATGACCCAGTGTATGCCCACTAATTTCATAGACAAACATAAAACAGCACACAAATATGCAGACAAAACATTTTATTGACTGTAGGTCCAAACGTTTACCCCCAAACACTCCAAACACACAACGCCTCGCATCGCGAGGCGTTGTGTGCTTGTAGATCGGCTGTTTTCAATAGTTTTGTGCGACAGTCTTGTATGATGTAGCAGGGCTTTGCTTTACCAAAAGACGTACACATTTGAAACTTGGAGATACAAGTTTTCTGCCCGAGAGTGACAATATTTTAGTGATTACAGTATGTTGCGAGGAAAACGTTGAGATAATAGCCATTTTGGTTAGAACTGACTGAAAATAACTTTGTACTTCAAGTTTAAAATTATACTAAATAATATTTTTTCAAGTGTCCAAATAAATTCCAAATATTATCAAATGATCTCGCGGCACCCCTGGACTGCCGTCGTGGCACCCCAGGGTGCCCCATCACCCACTTTGAAAACCCCTGGCCTAGAGTGCCGCATGAAGCCCTGACAGGCCTCAAAGCCCACATCTCCACAAGCCTCCTCCATGGCCTGAAGCAGTGGGACCTGGCTCTGAATTGCTCGCCTGACCCGAAAGTTTAGAGATTTGAATATTTGTGTGTTGTGGATTGATGCTTTGAGATTTTATGTGAGAAGTGTGTGCAAACCTGAAAAGTGTGTCTTGTGTTTTGACAACAAGGTGATGTGAAATTTACATCAGAGTGTAAAGAAGGAAAGTCAGAGTCTAATATGATAAGGAAATCTAAAGTAGTAACAAATTGAGTCAAGCGATTGGGGACAGAAGTAAAGGTTGTGAAAATTGTGCCAAATTTTTGAAAAATGTGTTTTAGCAATCGAAAAAAACTGTAATAAAAAGGCCTAAACAGTCTGTGTTTGCTCCAGTACCTTCCTTCAACATATTTAAGTCCCGTTCCTGAGATGCACTGGACCAGCCTAAACCAGGCTAGAGGCGCGGTGGACACTCTTCATGCATTTTAAAATCTTCTTCTTTTTATAGCCGATCAAGCAATTTTCTTGAATCGTCTCACAGATTTTTCAATGAAATTATTCCTCTGAGAGAGAGACAGAGACAGAGAGAGAGAGAGAGAGAGAGAGAGAGAGAGAGAGAGAGAGAGAGAGAGAGAGAAGAGAGACCATGTGGAATATCCTCTAAATGAGAGTTGTGAGTGGTGTCAGCAAGAGAAAGAATGCACTTGACAGATAGGAGCATTAGAATGATCAATATACTTTAGAACCAGTAGAAAAGTGACCACCCATCAATTCCTTTTATTTGCAATGGATTCCAATGGAGGGCCTTGGCACATTGCCGCTGTAGAGCAGTAATCAATAAGGACATCCAACAAAGACATCGGAATACAGAAAAGCCAGAAAAGTAGCCAGAAAGTGCAGACCGCACAAGAAGAGGAATGAATGCATGAGAGAGAAAGAAAGAAAGAATGCATAAAAAAGGGGTAATGCTAAAATTAGAGAATTGCGGCGAAGCAATTATATAAATGTAAACAAAATATATGTGTGTGTGTGCGTGCGTGCGTGCGTGCGTGCGTGCGTATGTGTGTGTGTGTGTGTGTGGCTGTTCATCGTTGGCAAGACAGACATAGAGCCTCTCCATCAACGGGCCTATTACTGAACACGCACGCACGCACACACGCACGCAAGTACGCACACATGCTCTCTCTCTCTCTCTCTCTCTCTCTCTGTCTCTCTCTCTCTCTCTCTCTCTCTCTCTCTCTCTCTCTCTCTCTCTCAGGGTCACTGGTGCTGTTTAGCCATCTCGCTGTCTATCAACCCCTCATCTCTATCTGTCTAACCCTGTCTGTGATTTAATCTTTCCAACTCCTCCTGACACTGTCCCAGTTCCTGTCTGTCTGTCTGTCTGTGTGCGTCTGGCTGTCTGTCTGTCCTGCTCCCTTCCTCCTCTCCTCTTGTCTTATCTCCTTTTCTGTACCTAGTTTAGTTGAGTTTATTTGAAAAGCAAAAAGCTACACAACCAAATACTGTAGGTTACCAGCAGTTTGACAAACCTCACACAAAAAAAGTCCATGGACTTATTTCCATTGTGTTCCTCTCACAAGCAGCAATTAAAACCAATTTACAACAGAACGCAAACTCGACAGTGACATGAGTCAAAACTAAAAAGTTCAACCCCTAAAACTAGAACGCATAAGTTGACCTATTTTTTACAAAGGAGCCTTTCAACGGCCAAGCTTTTGCAAGTTGTTTAAATGCCCTCACGTTGTCAATAACAGCGACACAGCATAACTAAACTCCTATCAACTTGCTTCTCCTCTTCCCGTCATGTCATGTCCTGTCCTTGTCTCCTGTCTCCTCTTCTTCCTCTTCCTCCCCAACTCTCCTTTGTCTACCAGTCAATATAGGGGGCTAGATTCTGCTGACATGTGTTAGGAGAGACTACCTCCTTTGTCCTTGACCTCAGGCCACACATATGCAAACGCAGACACATGCAAACATGTGCACGGCACGCCACGCATGCACACCACCTTGCATACTCGATAGCACAGGTGGCCACATTGGGCCGTACTCCCTATACTGAACAGAGAGCAGGAAGCGCAGGAGTCGCCCCATCGATCAGGTGGCGGTGGCCCCCAGCGTGCGCGCGTATACGTGCACGCGAGACCCATCGAATTCACATCGACTCGCAGGCTCTGTGCCAACTATTGGAGGGCACAGCACAATGACGGGCGCACTGTCGGGGGGAAGTTCGCGTAAACGACTGACTTGAAGGTCCAATCTAAAGGGCGTTAAACAATGAGAGAGATCATTGTGCGATTCATTGGCGATAATAACTTGAACCGCGTACAGTACAGAGCCTCAGGTCCAGTTGAGTTTACTAATTCTATGAATAAGCTCTGTGCATACCTGGGACTACAGTTATGAACAGTTTC
This sequence comes from Nannobrachium achirus, assembly GCF_963921795.1. Taxonomy (NCBI): domain Eukaryota; kingdom Metazoa; phylum Chordata; class Actinopteri; order Myctophiformes; family Myctophidae; genus Nannobrachium; species Nannobrachium achirus. The sequence goes on along the minus strand of NC_137813.1, from coordinate 27,048,933 downwards.
TATTCTAACTGTTTGTTATGTGTCATGAGTACATCCACACAGAGTGCAAATATTATGCAGCGATAAAGAAATTTATTTTCAAAATTCAAATGTTATTTTTTCATTGCGAATTAAAGCATCAACCTGTATGAATATGGCATCACCAAAGAAATAGTTTGATGTGGAATATTCGCAGATGCATCTTCAGATCACTTATTCCTCACTGTGTATTGACCTTTATAAAGGTCCTTTATCCCTCCTTCTGCGCTCAGAAAGGATGGAGAAACAGAGAGAGCAAGCAGGGAAAAAAGAGAGAAAGAGAGGGTGACAGAGATGGACAGACGGACGGGGGTACACCTGACAGAGTAGCGGAGCATGGAAAAGACTGCGGCACACAGGGTCGGACAGGGCCATAAATTCGTCCCTGGCATCTTAGCCCAGACCGGCCCACTGAACATAGAAGATCAACAAGCCCACAATGTATCGATGCAGCGACATGTTGTGGCCTCAGCGGTGTTTGGGTGGGAATCCTGGGCCAAAGTAGCCGTCATTGGGAAACTAGGCCGGTATTCAGTTGATAGACAAGCCAGTGCACGTGGCCTAAACCGAAAAAAAAGGGGACAAAAAAGTGGTTCTGGTTTGCTGGTTCCGGCCGCCTGATAACTACAACAAACTACAACATGACGTAATGTTATTTCCGTAATAATGTGAATCAATTTGTTTATTCTTGCTAGTCGCGCTACGAGTTAGAATAAAAGATGAACATTCCAAACGATTATTAAAGTAACAAAACACAGCACCGGTCATTCCGGTGTAGTCCGCCTGATGACTACAACATGACAAAGCTATTTCCTGATGACTACAACATGACAAAGCTATTTCCTGTAGTCCACCTGATGACTACAACATGCCAAAGCTATTTCCGCTCTGCATAAATACAGTAACAATCCTAAAACGGGTATGCCGGATGCCCAGTCACACACAGGCCTACAGTATAACCCCCATCTGGCAGCACACCAAACACCTGTCAGCAGAGGCTGGTCATGGTACTAAGGGAGATGACGGTACAGATTGGGGAACATGTGATCCAGTAGATGAGTGTTGAGCATGTCATTCACAATGTCTGACTGGAACACCTGTGCGGTGTGACCTTCTCTCTCTGTCCTCAGTTTCCTGTCTCCTCTGTCACATCAAAATAAATGTAACATCTGGTGAAAAGAGCACCAGGTCGGAGGATTTTCGTGTTCTTTTTTTGTTTGTTTGTTTGTTTGTTTGCAAATATTGAACTCATTCAGTATAGCAAATTAAAGACCTAGTGAAATGAAAAATATGTTTTATATCAAAAGTACATAAAAGGCCAATCTTAATTCCTTCCTTTTAATGTTAGAATAATAGGCAACTTGGTAACAAACATTTTGCACAAGTGGCAGCCTGGTCGTGTCTCTCTGGCCGCGCCTGAAGGGCACTGCAGGCTACAAATAATGTCCGGGTTTCCCAAAGCGATCCAGCCCATCGTAGCTCACGCATGGTCGTAGAGACCAAGCCCCGACCGGCATGTTCCCGTGTTTAAATGGGTTCGGGCAGAGCGACTTATTTAGCCGCCTACAACTAAACCAACATTCAGATTTCACAAACAAAGTGCTTAATAAAGTCTCACACCTGTCTAAATACGGTACTGCATTATATAATTACCCGTATCCACTGTGTTCTTTAATAAGAAGCCTTATTATCCGATTGCTGTCTGTTTATCTCAATGGGGTTGGTGCGTATGGGGAACGCCAGGAAATATATGGGAAAACAGAAAGCGATCGGATAAAAAGGTTTCTTATTCAAGAACACGGAGGATACGGGTAATTATAGAATGCCGTACCGTATTTAGACACGAGTGAGACTTTATTAAGCACTTTGTGAAATCTGAATGTTGGTGTAGTTGTAGGGGGCTAATTAAGTCGATCTGCCCGAACCCATGTAAACACGGGAACATGATGGTCGGGGCTTGGTCTCTACGACCATGCGTGAGCTATGATGGGCTAAAATCACTTTGGGAAAGCCGGCCAATAACACTAGCAGGCACCATGTGAGTCGGATTTTCCTGTGTCATCGATTGAAGGGATGGGACCTTCTGATTGGTTCAGAAACATAAAAGGCTTCCGTTTTAGACTGATACATCAAAAATAAAAATACAGAAAAATCCATTTCAGTAGGACTTTAAACAACAAAATACTTTTCTATATTTTCAAAATATTTTTCTGCAAACTAAGCTTATGTTTGGGGTGGGGATGATCGATTCGAATATTTGGTTTCATTATTTAATATTTAGCTCTGAGTTTGGACCAAATGACACAGTATACCTGTCCCTCAAACTAGCATGGTATTGTTTACTCTGCTTACAAATGACAAAGACTGTATCCGAAATCGATCTACAGTACAATACCAGATCATTGTCAGACATCAGAGATGTGCTTTGTTTTGGGAGCTATACTGACATCTAAGACTTTTACTCCCCAGGCGACCAGTAGTACATTTCACAGAATAACATAAGCAATTCACAGCACTACGTATAAGCTGTGTTGACACTTTGCTTTGCACTTGGATGAGTTGTCTATGTTCAGGGGACTGTCATTATGTATTTTGTCCATGTTCGTGTTCTATCAGCTTGTTTGTGTTTGTGTGTGTGTGTGTGTGTGTGTGTGTGTGTGTGTGTGTGTGTGTGTGTGCGTGCGCGTGTGCGTGTGCGTGTGCGTGTGTGCGTGTGCGTGTGTGTGTGTGTGTGTGTGTGTGTGTGTGTGTGTGTGTGTTCTGGTGTGTGTAGCTGTTATCCTGGCCCGGTTATCAGGTGAACTAGCGTGACTGAGCATTGTATTTTGTAATAAGATGGGTATCACACTAGCCCACAGTACAGCCAGGGAGGAACAGCCGGTGTTGTTTGTTTATTTAGAGCGGCGGGAAGGAAATAGGACACCGAATTAGGCATTCCAAATCTGAAGGGAGGAAAGGAGTGAGACATCCTGTCCTCCTGTGGGGCCTGCCGTTGAACAAGTTACTGTACCACAGTACAACAGGAGCTGTTCAAAATACTGTGTTAAAGGGGAATTTCCGACTAGCCGTTTTACCACGTTTAATCTGATGTTATGATGGCCATGAGCGATCGGACCGACCACGAGATGATTGAGTGCCCAGGGGCAGCTGTTAGGGGTTATATGCCTTGCCTTGCTCTGCTTTGTTGAGCGACTCAGGGCACCCCTCTAAATAACATTTTCATCCACGACACCCCTGAATTACACTGTTAATTCTTTGCAAAAATATATGATCTACAAGCTCACAACGCGTCACATTTTGTGAGCTTGTAGATCGGCTATATTTGGTGAAGAGAGTTGGGGTAGATGGGAAAAGAACGCAGCAAGTACAGTGCAAATCAGGTCTGTTTTACTAATATAGAGGGTCTCAGTGGTTAAACTTACTGAAGTGATATTGATGAATTCTAAATATGATCAAAGTATTCTGAGGCACCCCTGAACTGGCATCACTTTGGGAAACCCTGGTCTATGCAAATATAATTGGCCAATATTCCCATGGGAGGCAAGTCGGGTGGGGAGAGTGATATTTGTCACTATCATACTCCTACGGGCTGGGGTGGTGCCTGCAGGGAGTGTTGGGAGGGAGGAGTAGGTGACGACACACAGATGTGTGTGAGGGGAGGGATTCATTGGCATAATGACTCAATTAGGGAGAGAAGGGGGTTGCTTGGGTAGACTGGGAGAGCCGAGTTTGAACCAGGAACTTTCCAATTTCCCGCCAGCATACCAAATAAAATTGTGTAAAAATTGACCCATTAAATGAACACTGAGGATTCTTCTGTGATGCCTCAAGGCGACATACACCAATTCTTGGCCATCTGGCCAGTGATGTATATCAGACCAGTTACCCTTTTATGGATATATATTTATGGATATCATACATGGATATCCCTGTCTGTAGGACCAGCAGTTAGTGTGGTATGTGGCCGATGTGGCCTCCATATACCGGTATGGGCATTCCCATATGAAGTCCTGTTAGATATGGGCTTATTATTGATGACATCAGGTAACTCCATATTTCGGCATAAAAGGGATTCTGTTAGTGTGACATCACAGTGAAGCCAGAGCGTGATGTCAGAGCGGCAAACCCATTCTGTTAAGAGTGGTTCCCCTGAAATCATAGTGACGTCAGAGCATGATGTCAGAGCGACAAACCCATAGAAACACAGAGTCAGGCGTGACAGACAGAGACACACAGATACACACATACGGACAAGCTGTGACCGTTCACATACTAGTAAGACCCCTCAGGGCGACATGCGACCTAGGTCGCGCCAATTCTTGGCCATCTGCATTTGCAAGTGTGTTTCATGATGACATCAGCGATCTCCATATATGGGCATAAAAGGGACATGAAGAGCATGATGTCAGAGCGGCAAACCGATTCTGTTGAGAGTGGTTCCCCTGACATCATAGTGACATCAGAACATGATGTCAGAGCAGCAAACCCATAGAACCACACACACACCCACTGAACCACAGACAAACCCATAGAACCACAGTGTCAGGCGCAGGGACGTGCTGGGCCCCTGATTCAGCCCGGGAAAAAGAGTTGGAGAGGCCCTCATTGCGCGCTATAGAGAGAGATCTCTCTCTATAGCGCTGCTGCTACTCAAAGATTTGCCATTTCAGATCATGATAAGTGACAAGCCAGTGGGCCAATTACATGAGTTATATTTTGTTGTTGTCGGGTGGAAACCTTGTATGTCCAAAACCGTTTGTTTTGTATTTATCATTTTAAAAATGATTTAAACTAGTGAAAACAGCCGATCTACAAGCACACAACGCCTCGCACCGCGAGGTGTTGTGTGCTTGTAGATCTGCTGTTTTCACTACTTTTGTGCGACGGCCTTGTATGATGAAGCAGGGCTTTGCTTTGTGAAAAAATTTACAAATTTGAAACTTGGAGATACAAGGTTTCTGCCCCTACAGTGACGATTTACTTTGTTGGCCGCCCAGCCCCCAAAATGGAAAGAAGGCCGACATTTAATTTTTAATTTTATTCCTAATGGCCGGCCTGGACCGGCCAGGAATGAACCGGCCGTTCGGGAGTTGTCCCGCTTTTCCCAATGGCCAGCACGTCCCTGGTCAGGCGTGACAGACAGAGATACAGACAAGCTGTGACCTCTGGTCGCAACTAAACTTGCGAACTACAGTCGCAAAATAAGCACATGTATAACCTGAGTGGTTACATAAAGGTTCAGGGAGTTGTGTGGCTCTCATGGGATTGAGAGATGAAACAAGATAATGTGATAATTGGAGAGCTGGGCAGAAAATAATGAGGCAGTGAAAAGCAGAGAGGTAGAGATGACAAGTATAATGAACAAGTGGTGTAAGATCTCCTTGTGCTTTACTTGACTGTGACACTCAAAGCCTCTCCAGCTCAACCTTCAAGAGGCTAACACTATAGCCCTTCACTTACCATCAGTCGTGGAAAAAGTACTCAGATGTTTTACTTACATATTGTCAATACTGCAATGCAGTAATACTCTGTTAGGGTGCCCTCACACCAAAATACCTATGAGAGTGGAATCCGCGTTCTGCCAATGCATTTCAATGAGAGTGGAGCGTTTTTTGCAGAAATCCTCTAGTCTACTGGCATGAAACCGCTCCATTCTCATTGAAATGCATTGGCAGAACGCGGATTCCACTCTCATAGGTATTTTGGTGTGAGGGCACCCTTACAAGTAAAAGTACAGAATTCAAAATGTACTTATGTACTTTTGTACTTAGTAAAAGTACAAAAGTATTGGTGTCAAAACCAAAGGTAAAAGTACTCATTATGCAGAATGTCCCATTTCAAGTTTTCAAATGTATAAAGATCTTTTGAAAATAGCTGATCTACAAGCTCACAATGCATCACAATGCGTAATAGTAATTAGCAACTAAAAGTGTTCAAATACATGTAGTGGAGTAAAAGTACAATATTTGGATCCGAGATGTAGTGGAGTAGAAGTAAAAGTATTGGAAATTGGAAGTACTCAAGTTAAGTACAAATACCTCAAAAAAGTACAGTACTTAAGTAAATGTACTTAGTTACTTTACACCGCTGCTTACCATAACTTCAACTTCAACTGCTAACTCACGCGGGCCTTTAACTTCAAATTAAGCAGGTCAGGCTAACCTCAGGGATATGCTAATACAGCGTTTAAGCAGAAGGTGTATTCATCATCTTAAATAACAAGCAAACCGGTGTTCAAATTTGAGCTTCTTGTGATCACACAACATGTCTTTTTTTACAGCCAGCAAAACAAAACAGAAAAACACAGCTATGCAAATTGGAAACTATCCGTGGGGAAATATGCATTATAGCTTTATATTCGGTGCCATTGAATGGCATATCAGACAGAAACCCACAAAGTAGTGATGTTTACGGTGTCACGCTGCTGTAAATAAATTTAGCCGAGCATTCAATACCAGGCATGTGCACACATAGACATCAAAGGGGGCTTGAGCCCCTGCCCTTTTATCCGCCTGTAAAAAGTGCCCTCTCTAGACCACGAATATAGTTTTCACTGTGGTGAAAGAAATGCAAATGCCCTCTTTCCATGCCTTGTCCAAACTCTCCTGAACTTGAATGCAGCGTCTTATGTTGAAAGAATTGCCCTCTGTGTAGAAATCCGCGCCATTAACACCACATCTCCAGTATTGACTTCATTATGCTTAGTTCAGTGTGGTACCGAAAATAGCCAACCTCCAAGCTCACAACGCGTTGCAGCGCGATGCGTTGTGGACTTGGAGGTCTGCTATTTTCGATGTTTTCACCAAAAGTGCCCTTTTAGAAATTTCAGCCCCTGCCTCTCTAACATTCTCTGCACGTCTCTGTTCAATACATGTCAACGCTCATCCTCCCACAAAAAGACGGAGCGGACACTCGGGACATTGCTGGCTGGAGGACACGTTGTCCCCTTTGATCTGACTATTAGATCTGTCATTAGAACACGCTGATGTCAGCACAACCACGCAACGCTAACGTACACGCAACTGGACATAGGCTACACATGGAAGAAGTTCAGAACTCCAACTTGAATGCACAGTGCACACACACACACACACACACACACACACACACACACACACACACACACACACACACACACACACACACACACACACACACACACACACACACACACACACACACACACACACACACACACAGTGTATACACACAGTGTATACACACAGTGTATACACACTGGGACACACACAGGTGAGCCATTATCCTGTGCTGACATCAGCATAACGTCACTGTCGGGAAGAAACCTCTCCAAGTTTCAAATATATACGTTTGTGTATCTTCAAACAGTTTTAAAATGAATAAATACAAAACGAACGGTTTTGAACATACAAGGTTTCCACCCGACAACGGCGATCAAACAATCAAAGGGAGGGTGCCATCACAGCCTTTAATGCACAACCCGAACTCTGTTTAGTGGGTGCACGCACGCACACATCCCTAGTACACACTCACGTGCGCACGCGCATACGAATGCTGACACACAATACGCCTAGATGCAAATGCATGCAAACACACACGCAGCAGCAGGTGAATCTTCCATGATGAGGGGTCATGAATATGGAATAATGGTGCTGCATGGAGCCTAATCATGCATTAGTTGTTGGCTGGGATAGAGATTGATAGAGAGAGATTATTTTGATTATAAAAGCTCCTATATTTCTTTTGTCAGTATCTATGTCGATTAATCGGAAGAGATGCATTTCACCATGTGGAGCAGACAGATGGGATGCATTATCTCTCACAGTGTTGGCTTAATATACTGTACACAATGATAGTCTGTCTGTCTGTCTGTCTGTCTGTCTGTCTGTCTGTCTGTCTGTCTGTCTGTCTGTCTGTCTGTCTGTCTGTCTGTCTGTCTGTCTGTCTGTCCAGCCATTCATTCTTCCTGCCTGCGTGTGCGTGTGCAAGAGAGAGACAGAGAGAGAAAGAGAGAGAGAGAGAGAGAAAGAGAGAGAGAGAGAGAGAAAGAAAGAGAGAGAGAGAGAGACATATAAAGCACCGTTCAGACTTACTCCATGGACACGCAGTCTAAACACTTGTGCGCCTCCAGTCCGCAACGGCTGTTGTTGATTGACAGTCACTGTGTTTTATCACTTCCCTGTCATTTCCCACATCAGCCACACCTATACGCAGAGCCGTGCTGCTTTCATTGGCTTCAGGAGCTCATGCATGCACAAGATTTGAATTATGTCGGTTGAGACGTGCTCCATTCAAATTAAATCTGTCCTTGTCAGTCCGTCTGATGCGAGACATCAGCGAGAACTTTGCCGTATCACACTACATGGACTCTCACGCAAGCCTCCATTGGAAATGAATGGTGTTCACACACGCATCACAGACTTTGTCTGAATAGCCCTTTATACTCACAGAGTGAAGTTCTCCTCGGTATAGCAGCGGTTCCTCAGTAGCCCCGCCCACAGCTGCACTCCGATGATGCCGAAGATGAAGAAGACGAAGAAGCAGAGCAGCAGTACGTTGCCCAGCATGGGCAGTGTGTCCAGCAGCAGGTTGACCAGGATACGCATGCCTGCACGCACACACACACGCACGCACGCACGCACACACGCACACACACAAACACACACAAAGCAGCAACAAGAGTTAATATACAGTAGGCCTATATAGCTTCAAAATCAGTCTAACCACCAGTGGTGTAAAGTAATGAAATACATTTACTTAAGTACTGTACTTAAGTACAATTTAGAAGTATTTTTTTAACTTTACTGGAGTATTTCCAATTTCCAATATTACTTCTACTCCACTACATTCCGGATCCAAATAGTGTACTTTTACTCCACTACATTCATTTGAAAACTTTAGTTACTAGTTACTTTGCAGATATAATATACATTAATCCACTTTAGCCCTATTTTATACCAAGGCTGTTTGAAAGTAGCTGATCTACACGCTCACAACGCGTCGCGTCGCGTCACATCACAACGCGTTGTGTACTTCAGTACTATATCTGTAGATATTTTGTACTTTTACTTTTGGTACTTTAAAGGAGTAGTTCACCCCCAAAATGACTTTTTTTCTATTGATTAGTCACGCCATGGAGAGTAGAGTACAATAATATTTTTAGTTTTTTGTTTCGAGTAAATTTACCCCCATTGATTCCGGATGGATCCGGAACGAATGGGGGTACATTTATTGTTATCACATTTTTGTCAAAAAACAAAAAATATTATCGTACTCTACTCTCCATGGCGTGACTAATCAATAGGAAAAAAAAAGTCATTTTGGGGGTGAACTACTCCTTTAAGTGCTGTATATTTTGATGCCAATACTTTTGTACTTTTACTCAAGTACATTTTGAATTCCGGACATTTACTAGTAAATATTTCTATACTGCAGTATTGATACTTTTACTTGAGTAAAGAATTTGAGTACTTTTCCCACCACTGCTAACCACTTTAACCTGATATACACTGACCATTTTAAAATAGCAGATCTACGAGCTCACAAAGCATAGCATTGTGATGCGATGTGAGCTTGTAGATCTATTTCCCAAAAAATGTAATCTTTTGTGATGGCACCAAATCTTTTCAGATGAAGGTCCACAGCCAAATACAAGTTTGAGAACCAGTTCTCGCCTCAGTTCTCACTAGGGGAGTCAAACTGCCAAACGGTCAGGAGGGAACACATGGTCATTATCTCCTCATTCATTTGTCTGACTGTGTAAGTGCATGTGCGTGTGTGCGTGCGTGCAGCCAGACTTGCATACTACTGGGCCGATCAGTGTGGTATTTCTTGTGCCGGCTGACAACAGGCCAACCACCCCAATCAGTGCAATTTCACAGAATTGCACCTTTCTAGTTAAACCATGCACTTTATGGTGACCTGCAACGCAAGTGATGTAAGCTCTGGTTTGGACCCTCCAGCGCGTTGAGGTGTGTATGTTGGATAAAGGGTGTTGTGTTTGGTGGTGTACATCCATACCCCTGCTCTGCCTGCCTTTCTTGCTGGGCTGTGGTTGTAAGCAGAGCAGGGAGGCGTGTTGACTAGATTGGGAACATCTGGGCCCTGGTGATTCCCTAGGCCTAGGTGTCATCATACTAATGCCCCCTGACTAATCAGTCTCTGGCACTCTACTCCAGACAGACACCACTATGGTTTGTGTCTGTATTCTGGTGTCTTACAACACTGCACCATGCTGTCCAGAAATACCCTGTATCTGTGACTCTTGGAGGCAGGTTTATGGACATATTTTGTGGAGAGCTCTGTGCGTGTGTCTGGCTGTGCTGTGTCCCTTTTGTTCCAATGTATGGAGATCCCTGATATCATCAATATGTCGTCACAGTGCTTAATGTGCTATGATAATGCACTAAGTTCTCTGACAACGGGTACAACGGGTGTTGTGTAACCGGTCCGGAAACGCAACGGCCCCAGCGGGCATCGGCCTAGTTTACTGAATTTGGTGTAAAATAAAAACATTCAGCTAGAATTTGTATGTGCATCTCCTCTACTTGTCAGCATCCTTGAAGTGAGTATCTCTCTCTCACACACGCACGCACGCGCACGCACGCACACGCGCACACGCACACGCACGTCGTCAACATTGTATGATATCTTTTGATATGAGTTGACAGTGACAGCTGTGTCTCCCCTCATATTTCTACCACAATCAATAAATAAATATTGCCACACTTCCCAAAGGTGAGAGTGAAGCTAAGCAGCCATAGAAAAGTAAACATGAAGGAGAAGTAGTCCAAATACTGTTACCAGGAGGAATTAATGATCAAAAGAAGAGGTTTATGTGTGTTTTATAATATTATAATTTATACCTGCAAAGTAACTTGTAACTAAAGTTTTAGTAAAAATAAATGTAGTGGAGTAAAAGTACAACATTTAGATCTGAGATGTAGTGAAGTGGAAGTAAAAGTAAATGTACTTAGTTAGTAAATGACACAGGGGTCTCCAGCCATGATTGGACGGAAGCTGATTACAGGAAGGCAAACGTGTCCCCATGTCGGGTGATAATGACCTCATCCCCCATGGAAGGCCTGTCCCACGGTGACGACACACTGTGATGTGATTAGTGGAAGATAATGACACATGATTGGACTAAAGAGAGACAGAGAGAGAGAGAGGGGTGAGACCCGCTGATGAGATCAAAGCGCGAACCACGCACTGACACCTGGGAGTGTGTGTGTGTGTGTGTGTGTGTGTGTGTGTGTGTGTGTGTGTGTGTGTGTGTGTGTGTGTGTGTGTGTGTGTGTTGTGTGTGTGTGTGTGTGTGTTTGTCTAGCTATACTTATGGGGACTAAACGCATGTTCACACAGTCACCTGCAGGGGACCACTGACAGTGTGGGGACAACATAGTTAGGGTTAGGTTTAGGTTTAGGTTTAGGGTTAGGGTTATAGGGTTAGGGGTTAGGTTTAGTGATAGAGGTTAGGGTAAGGCCACAGGACTTGCATAAAAATGAATGGAAGTCTATGTAATGTCCTTACAAGTTATGTAAATATATAGTGTGTGTGTGTGTGTGTGTGTGTGTGTGTGTGTGTGTGTGTGTGTGTGTGTGTGTGTGTGTGTGTGTGTGTGTGTGTGTGTGTGTGTGTGTGTGTGTGTATGTGTGTGAGTGTGTGTGAGTGTGTGCATGTACGACTGCGTGTATATGTGTGCGTGCATACACTTGTGTGCACGTGTGTGTATAATTTGTCTGTGTGTATCTGCGTGTGGGTTTGTGCGTTTGTCGGCAGCACACTGGGTCTAGAGCATAAAGACACTACAGGAGGTTAATGCTCCACAAATACAACAGCATTACAGTATGAACACTGCTGAGAGGATGACTGACAGGAGCGAGAGAGAGCGAGAGAGAGAGAGAGAGAGAGACAGTGAGAGAGAGAAAGAAAGAGAGAACATTATATACGGTATCTGGCATTGTTGCCAAATGTTTGCAAATCATCGTTATATCGCTTATATGTCCAAAATCGTTCGTTTTGTATTTATCATTTAAAAAATGAACTAAACTAATGAAAACAGACGATCTACAAGCACAGTAGATCGGCTGTTTTCACTAGTTTTGTGCGACAGCCTCGTATGATGAAGCAGGGCTTTACTTAGCGAAAAAACATACCGGTACACATTTGAAACTTGGAGATACAAGGTTTCTGCCCGACAGTGACGATATGCTTGTCAAATGTTTTCCTAATACGATATGCCCAGAACAGGGACGTTAAGTTAACGCCACAATGATCCGACAATTTAGAAATAGAAATAAACGCTCACTGTTGCATTCTTACAAGGGAATAATCAGACAAATCCAGATGCAAATTGGGACAAATTGTTTCAATTACAAAAGCATCTAGACTAGAAGCCACAGTGCACACGATGTTAAGAGTGCAGGTAAATTGGATTTGTACACACATTTGTCATTTGACTTAAGTGTGAGTAATGCTTAAATATGATGGTGAAATGAAAAATATGTGTTTCACACTTTTAAAGCATAAACACCGTCATAATGAGTACATCTATCATCCATTTTGGTGTTTTTATATCAAATTTGAATCTTAATTCCTCTAAACGCAAATGTACTGTGAGATTAAATAGATCATAGACCCTTAAATGAATCTTGATTTCATTCGCCTGTTTGATCGATGCTGCATGAAGGAGTTTGAAAATGTGTGTACATGATTTGACTAAAGCGACCAGCGAGTCGAGATGCACACTGAGATAGACAAACTAATCGTTTTGTCCAAACATGTGCCACACAGTTGCCAGGCTATCACAAGCATATAGAAAATAGCCGCCTTCCAAGCTCACAACGCGTCGTAGTGCGTTGTGAGCTTGGAGGTCGGCTATTTTAGATATTTTCACCAAAAGGCCCTTTTAGAAATGTCAGCCCCTGCGTCTCTAACATTCTCTGCAGTCTGCACGTTCCTGCTCTGTCTCTCTCTTTCTGTGTAATGTGTTTGAGGAGTCGATGTTGGATGCAGAGAAGTTGTGTTGCTGACGGTGGATGGAGGCTGCAGTCTGAATGTGCTTGTTCCCTAGGGTGGCGTCGTCATTAGGACCACACTCCCATTAGGACTAATTGGGTGGAGAGAGAGAGGGAGAGACGGATATGGAGGCAGAGGCGAGAGGGAAGAAGCTAGACATAAGTCCCAAGGGGCTGGAAGAAAGGAGAGAGGGAAGAAAGAAAGAAAGAAAGAAAGAAAGAAAGAAAGAAAGAAAGAAAGAAAGAAAGAAAGAAAGAAAGAGACAACAAACAAAAGAAGAAAGGAACAGAAAGTGAGAGAGAGAGAAGGGGGTAGAGACAAAGAGATCTGGAGAATCACAGAGTAATCCATCTTTTTACTGTACTCCTTGTTCCCTATGTC
>NC_137813.1:27008551-27035334 GCF_963921795.1 Nannobrachium achirus | reverse complement strand
GGTGCATCATGGGAGCAGAACAACAATGCAATATATCACTCACTGCAATAAATGGTTTTCATCTCGTAGACAGACTCTGACTGAATATCATAAATCAAAAACAGAGTGAAAAAAACTGTTTTCACTTTCTGTTGAGGTTGTTTTGGGATTTCTACCAAGCAAAATGTCCAAATGTTATTTGGGTCACTGTCAATCACTTATATTCTCACGCACGCACACACACACACACACACACACACACACACACACACACACACACACACACACACACACACACACACACACACACACACACACACACACACACACACACACTCTCACGCACTAACTGCACCATTTCTACCATTTCTTAACAGCTACGGTATGTTTTGTTATTAAATCTGTTAGCCCTTAAGCTATACAGTAGCTCTGAAATGACCGTATTACCTGGCCTGCCCTCTTATCTTATAGGCTCATTCATCTGCACTCTTTTATCTCCCAAGTTACTCTGAATCAATCAGTGCAGAATAAATGTGCCCTTACTTCTGTAAAAAATGGTGGAACTTGCTGTCTGCGGTCACTAAAATGGTATCTGTCCCCACTGAATTCATCATGAGGACTTTTATCTATTTTCCTCTTTGTGCTTGTGTGTAATGTCTTGCAAAAGGATTCAAAAGCCTGTCTCGGTGAGAGATCAATACGTTTTTGCCTTGTTTACCAAAGATCTGGCCTGCTTGCGTGCTTTGTGTCATCATGTAGTAGTTGTTCTCAAACCTTAGAATGTCAAGAAACACCAGCTTAATTATGCATTAGACAACGGACCCCCGTTTGATCATTTTCATCTCTTTCATCTCAGTGTGGCATCTCAGGGTCTTAGGCTGGGCTCAAACCTGAAGCTATTTCTTCTATTCTAGTCGCTTCTATCGCTTCACTTTGGTCGTGCAGGTCCGTGTTGGTAAGAAAATCATGTCCCGTAGGAATCAAGGCGAAACACCCGGGAAAAAGGCAGTCCCAACTCCAAACACCAAAAACATTTCCGTGTCTCCGGACGACATCAACGCTGATTGGCTGTCAGGACGCGATGGGTGGAGTGGGGGTGAAGCGAAGGTCGCTTCAGTTGGATTTTTCCAAGTGGGGCGAAGTTACAAAAGCAACGCTCGGTCGCGCGTCGTCTCGTCTTTGCATTCACTTTGTATGTAATCGCGCCTCTCGAACCATCCAGGTTTGGGCGCAGCTTTAGACTTAATATACCAGCCGTTTCAGCCGTTATCATCCCATATCATGGGCGATTATCACTTCTTATCAGCCCATTGTAATGGGCCAGTTGGGCCATGCTCTGCCGATTGAGTTGGTCAGAGTGTTAGTGCGCATGCGCCGACGCATTTTGGTGCACACTCCTTTCTCCTATTGAGCCAGGCTGTAAAAATCATATCAAATGGGGGTCTATGGCATAATGCATATCAAACTGGGGGTCCTTGAAATGAAAAAGGTTGAGGATTACTGACATCTAAACATCTTTGATTCAGATTGAATTCCCATCTGTTTTAGTGTCTGTAATAGTGCTGATGATGATCACATGTTTGTTTGATGTTGTTTAACTCAGTGGATCTGTCTAATTTCAATTAAACATCTTAAAGGCATTTGCAATGTTGTGACTCTTTGTGACAGAGTTGTAATGTAGACAAGCAGCTATATTTCCGTCCTTATCACTTATATATGTATTTTTTTTACTATTCTGAAAAACATTTTAAAATACTTCAAATAGCCGATCTACATCGAAACATTTTGAGCTCGTACATCAGCTACTTGAACTTTTTAAAAGGGTTTTTCAAAATAGTAAAAAAAGGCAAAGAGGTTTAGGGATAAGTGGTAAGGCATGGACGAGAACAGGGCCCTATGTGCTATATGAGCTCACATACCTTTCCACATGCACTGTGAATGGTATACTGCACTGCTACAGTATATGATGCTGATGACGCACATACGCACACACAGTGGTATAGGATCTACTCACTGGGTACTCTGTTGATGGCTTTCAGAGGTCGAAGGACGCGGACTGTCCTGATTGCTGATAAGTTGATGTTCTGGAGGTCTAATGAATACTCCACCATCCTGGAATGAGAGAGAGAGAGAGACCGAGAGAGAGAGAAAAAGAGAGAGAGAGGTAAATAAATGTTCAATCCAATTACAAACAGACAACAATTGATTCAAAACATACAGTATACATGGAGCCATAGGACCTGCCCAAAACGCTGACATTCAATGAACCAAGCGTGTGCTGACCAGCGTGACTGTCATCTGTCTTTAGCTTCTAAACCGGAGGGTCAGTACAATAACGTAGGCCATGAGACGTTCTTACCAAGTCACGAAAAACAGCTTGGATATAGGGCAACATGTGGTGTAGTCTCGTAGTCTAGCCTATATTGAGACATAACTTCATTGTCAATGCAGAATTCCCGCCCCAAAGTAAAAAATACAGTGAAAGGGAAATATACGGTACACTAAATGTGATGAAATAACAGTAGCTGGGTCATGCTGGAATGAAGTGATAATGCAGTTATGCAGGCCAGGGAATCAAGACAGATAAGGGCTGCCTCCAGCTACCGTTTGCAGCATTTCATGAAGTTGGTTGGCTGTATGAAATGCTACAGATAGCACTTTATTTCCTGCAAATCCTTTCCAAACTGGGTATCACAAGCGACAAACTGAGAGCTCCATTCGATGCTATTTTCACAGAAAGTTTGCCCGGAATAAGGGTTCATGTGGTTAAAATGATGTATGCGGTTTACTTGTTCAGATCTATGTTACTCAAAGTAAATGGAATGTTTAGTTTGCTAACAGATGCTAGGTTTGATGTCCTGCATGCTATATCCTTGGTACTTTGTAGCATTGCATCGGCCGCTTCCTCTGTTGTCTGTTCCCTAGCTTGGGTTCCAGCTGTTTAAGCTTTTTTTTACTTTTTACGTCGCTCTTTGTAAGAACAACTGCTAAGTGCCTAAATTCTAAATTGTAAACTTTGAAAAAGTATCAAAGGGGAATGAGAGTACACTGGAGGAGAAATGAGAAAGGCAGGAGAGGACATTATAAAGGCCTACAAATTGTTGAAAAGAGTGTTCTGTTCCAAGTGTTGCCTTCAGGATGTTGTTCCATAAGTCAGAGTTTGGCATTTGTTAGCTATATCCACAGCATAGCTAAGCTGTTAGCGCCCCTGAAACCAAACCACTTTCACAGGAGACCAGCTACAACTTACCCCAGCCTGCGCTGTGCGCGCGTGCGCACGCGTATGTGTGTGTGCGCACTCCCAATATGTGCCTGGGGCTAGAGTGGGTCTCTGTATGGGACAGTGCAGCAACAGCAGAGCTTATAACAGTCCAAACACAATCTACTGTACTGGCCTTTAACAACTCATTCACCTGCATGTGCTGTATAGCCTACAGTTATAGTAGTTCAACAGACAGCACATCATTCTAATTCATTAAGATGGCCAGATTAGTGTCACTTGTCAAGTGAATGAGAAATGAAATCTCTATCTACCAGCTTGTGGGCTGAGTGTGCACTCTGACTCAAGATTAACGCTTTTTTCATTGTTATCTTGAGTACAAGTAAGAACAACATTAGTTTGTTTTGTTTCCTCAGACATTGTAGCAGCTATATTAAAGGTACACTATGTAACTTTAAAGGTCATTATGACATCAAATGATCATTATTCTTTTACATTTTTAGACTTTTTTCATGTTTCCTGACCTAAATTACACAATTCTGTAATCTGTAATTTTTTGAAGGCTCGGAAAAGTGAATTCATTGGCCCCTGATACTTTCCACTATGTATCATTCCAATTTTTACCATTAGCATTTACCACTGTGGTTGTTGCGTTCCAAAAGAGGCAACAATTAACAGGAAAGTTCCTGAACTACGCCCTCACATCTAGAGTTCAGGCTCCACGTGGCCCTAGCTCCCACCACGTCGCACTGCCGATCCCACTGATATGTCCATGGATCTCTATCTCTGTATCTGTCAGTCCTTGTCTGACTAGAGTGACAGTATGAGAGCCTCATCATGTCATCAACCTGTCTTAATTTTTCAGAGACATTTTCTCGAAGGGTGCATAAATGATGTTTTGTTAAGATTTCTCTCTGCTATAGTACTTAGAATCTCAAATGTGTTTTGTAATTTAAGAGAGAGCATAAACATGCAGGCGTTCTAGACCCCCCAAAAAAAGGTTGTCCTCAGGACTGCTCAAAATATGAAGGGGTTCTAATAAAACATACAGAATCAAATTGAGAGAATAGGGAGAAGAAAGAATTGCCTGTGGCTCCAGCCCTTCAATCCCCTGTCACGCCCGTTTGAACAATTCTTTATGTTATATGAAGTGAAACAAAATGATGAAATGAAAATTCAGGTTGAGTGTCTGCATGGCTGAAGAAAGACAATAGGAGAATGTGAGCCTGCAGAACGGAGTAAAATGCACAAATGCACAAACGCAGACACACTCACACCCACAAACACTCGCACAAACAAATGTGTATTTTTTTCCATTGGTGGTGATCGATTTTTGAGAGGTTATGAAGAAGGCTCACTACTACACATTATAAATGTCCTCCTCTCTCCATCTGTGTCTGTATTTTATGTTCTCTTTCATCACTGACCAGTTCACCTCAGTTGGCCTTGTTGATGTTTTCAAACCTAATATCTCTTTGTCTCACTTAAAGACGAGACAAACAGAGATGAAGAGAAATTATCATTAAGACGACTGGAGGATACTTGAGTGAGACAGACAGACAGACAGACAGACAGACAGACAGACAGACAGACAGACAGACAGACAGACAGACAGACAGACAGACAGACAGACAGACATAATTTCAGCATAATGGTATATCTTTCCAAGTACAACCAAATGCCCTGTTTTGCTCAAGTGTATTGGTCGTGTACGATGGAGATGTCATCGTGAATGGAGATGTATTACGAAAGAATATATGCATTATCCATTAGTAGATCCATGATAAAATTATATTAATCATGTATTGGTGTTCTTGCTAATGATCCAAAATGATGTGTACTTTACTTTTCCATTTTTTTTTATCCAGGAAAGTGAACACATTGATTCCACAGCTGCCAGATCTTAGATTTTGGGGGTGATAGGGATTTTTTTTTAATATTTTATAGGGATCCATATGTCACCCATTTGAAGTAGTGGAAAACTTGTTTTACTTAAGTAAAAGTATCGATACGTATGTAGAAATACTCTGTTACAAGTAAATGTCCTGACATGTTTTAAGCAGTGGTGGCAAAAATACAAAAAAAAAATTAAAGTAAAACTAGCTATACTGCCATGTAAATAATACTCTGTTACGGTAACAGTCAACAATTCAAAATGTAATGATACGTAGCCTGAGATTAGTTCAGTCAGAATATACGCGAGAGATTTTCATGCTGCGCTATGTGGGTGCATACGGATGCTTAACACAACAGTATTACGCAAGACCCAAGCGTCATACGCCAACGTGGCAATCAGCTGACCAATTGCCGGTTATTCCTGCTGTCTTTTGTCTCAACTCGTGGTGCTTTTCCCCAACTCATTACTATATTGTGTGACCTGGATATTGCATCTTAAATGTATCTGACTTAAGTCTCCCATTATCTCTCCTACTGCTTCGAACGTTAATGCTCGTCCCAATACGAACGCTCGTTCTTTTACATTGTTTGAGCACTGTAAGCTGATGAGGGGTCGTGCGGGTGTGTACAGTAAAAAACATCTCCCGTAATGCTGCTCTCAAATTTCCACCACACGTAAACATCAATGGTGTCCCAAATCACTGGCTGTATTCTGTGGACCTGATCTAGAACATGCATTTCTACGCTCTGAATGACGGAAAGAGGGGAGGCCCATTTTACATCCATTCCTTGCATAAGGCTTTCCCCTGCCGTCAGTTTGGCTACAGTACACATATACCTGTATGTGTCAATTGAAAACGATTATGTTTGGAAATCATCCATAGATAATTTTCTATAACATCGCAAAGGTAGCTACTTTTTGAATGCACCAGCACAAAATAAATAATAAATATGGCAGTAGAACTGTTATTAGGTCAAATCCTCAGTGTTCATTTCTCCATTTCTCTCTCTGAGGGTACAGATGTAACAAAATGGACCTGTTAAAAGGGAGCATTGTTAATAAAAGTGTTTTTATTCTCTAATCAAAACGACATGCAGATTCCTCCCACTTCTCTTCAGATCTCCTTGATAATTCTTAGATATGTTTTATCGTCTCTCCGATGTTTCTGCTAAAAAGCTTTCATCAGGGTGCTGATTCATCTCAGACTTTTTGCATTTTCAATTACTTTAATTTTACGACAGCAGTCGTTTTGCAAGAATATGCTTCTTAAGTGTGGATACAGCTGACTGAGCCACTCTCTGTGCACAGTAATTTCCTGTAGGTGCTAACACCAAGGTCTAAATCTTCAGGATCTTAAAAATGGAAGAGTAGAGGGACCATCTCCTAACATACTCTATCATAGAGATAGTATAAGTAAATAATAATATTTTATAAAATGTCTGTCTGTCTGTAAAATGGTAAATGGTGCATTTATATAGCGCTTTTATCCAAAGCGCTTTACAGAGATTGTGCATTACATTCACCCATTCACGCACACATTCATACACCGGTGGCGGAGGAAACCATGCAAGGCACCAACCAGCTCACCGGGAGCAATGTGGGGTTCAGAGTCTTGCCCAAGGACCCTTCGACATTAACTCAGGGGGAGCCCGGATTCGAACTGGGAACCCTTCGGGAACCCTTTGTGCTCTAATAATGGTTTCTCTACCCCTGAGCTATGCCCCCCACTGTCTGTCTGTCTGTCTGTCTGTCTGTCTGTCTGTCTGTCTGTCGGAAACCGTCTGAACGATTCACTTCAAATGTTGTGTGTGTGTGTGTGTGTGTGTGTGTGTGTGTGTGTGTGTGTGTGTGTGTGTGTGTGTGTGTGTGTGTGTGTGTGTGTGTGTGTGTGTGTGTGTGTGTGTGTGTGTGTGTGTGTGTGTGTGTGTGTGTGTGACACAGGGTTGTGCAGTGAAAATGTCAGGGATCTATGCTGGGTCTGCTCCTTTTTTCCCTCCACACGAAATCTCTTCGACTGAACATTATCTGTATATCTGCTATTTCCCAGGTTCCCCCCAGAATAGGGCTGCTAGGATTCATGCGATTAAAGTGCATTTGAGTAGTCGGAAAGGCTAGAAAAAGTTGTATGGTAAATCAATACAGTCTATTTACCATAGTGTGAATTAATTCAGGTGCAGGAATGTGTGGGCATGTGTTTTGGAGTCTCCTTCTGTCCTGGTGGAGGCTGAGGTGCAGAAATGCCAGGCTCTGGAAGGAGGCTGATGAAAATGTCAGAGCGTACTTTTAGGGGCCCAGCACAACACCTGCTCTCTCTAATGACTATAGAGAACATGGTGCTGGCTGAAAGGCTGCCGGTGCCCACTGGGAACACCAGGCCACAAGGGTAAAAAGGGAGCATTCCAAATTGACCCGCATGGGACATGGGTCCATTTGTAGACTTTGTAGACGTTACACTCTGTCTGGATTATGGTGTTCAGAGGAAGAAGAAAAAAAAAACATACTGGACTGTACAGTAGGTAGTCTACTCCCTATCAACACTACACAGTAAACGTGGGTTCATTTAACAGAGAGTGTACAAATGGAACCAAATGGACCCTTACGGATGTCACTGTGTATTTACAGTGAGAGACAACAGAAGAAAGCGTGGCTGGGTGGCCACTAGGGGCGAACCCAACTTGTTTGCAATGTTTTTTGTAAAAAACTACTATGTAAAAAAAAAATCATTTTTTACATAATAGCCGTTTTAAGCTCCACGTAGCCATCTGGGAAGCGTTCCACACGCGTGCATGAGCCAACACGGCCCCCTGCTGTAAATAACTTCCCGTGGGCCTGCATGCTGATCAATGTTTTGCCACTCAGTCTAGATGAGGGGGCTGTGTGTCATGGTGGAAAAACGATGCAGGTGCATATTCTCAGTTAGGGGTATTGCATAACAGGCTGGGGCATGCATTACCTATTTTCATTGTTCCCAATTTGCATAGTTCCCAAGTAGGCCGGTGCCCGATGGGCACAAGCGTGTGCAAATTAAGGGATGGCCAACGCTTTGCAGAGGCAAGCATGTCAAAGTTCAAGGCGCAATGAAAATGTACATCACAAATGGAAGCTGGGGGCGCCAATATTATGTCCGCGCATTGTGTGACCATACCCATATCCGCCAAATTACTTTAGTCAGAGTGAGGGAAACACGTACCTCACCTTATTCTACAGTACAATTGGCCTGCAGTACTTATGTCTAAGGCCTCAGTGACTGCTTTAACTGTTGAAAAATAGCAGATATACAAGCTTGTAGATCTGCTATTTTTGAAAAAGTCGTGAAAATGTGTGCAAATCTTTGAAAATATGTAATTTTAGGGCGACGTTTGTAACTCAAATTTTGCTACTGGGTGGTCCTTGGAACTATAATATTTTGAGATATGAATATTTTTTTACAGGGGTCCTTCACATGAAAAGGTTTGAGAACCACTGACATAGTAGTTTCTCAAGAACAGACTAACTGAGCTGTTAACTGTTAAGTGAAAAGGATATTTTCTTTGACGATGGCTGGCCAGATTGCTGACATTATATAGAAACATAGGGTTTTCAAAAGAAATACCTTAGAAGGATTCAAAAGACACTTATAGAATTGGGTAAAAAATCTAATTTTCACGATTTTTCAAAAATAGCAGATCTACAAGCTCACAGCGCGGCACATGCTATTTTTCAATAGTTAAAGCAGTCAATAATCCTAGGCCTAAATGGGTTAAGCTCAGAGAGGGAGAAAAGGAGACAGGGGAAGGCAGTGTGTGAGCACGGCGAGGGCTTCCAATTGCATGGCTCTTTACGACACGTACTAAGTGGTCCAGTGGTTCTGGATGTGTTTCCATATCGTCACTGTCGGGCAGAAACCTTGTATCTCCAAGTTTCATCATACAAGACTGTCACACAAAACTAGTGAAAATAGCAGATCCACAGGCACACAACGCCTTGTGGGGCTGTACTGTGTTCAATGGATTCTTATGACATTTGATATCTTAAATCTTGCAACTGACGGTTCTATGTTATGTGCATGTAATATCTATATATCATGCTTTGCTCTGGGGGGTTTGTGATATCGGATTATGGTTCATGTTCGAGCAGATAATCTGTTATATCACAGCAGAGCAACACCACCAAAGTAAAATGCAATATCATTGCATAAATGGTAAATATCATTGTACATGTTTAATCTAAAAAGGTGTGGTTAATCCTGGGCTGAAGTATATAAAAGAAACCTATTTCTAAAATATGCAAGCTCACCAAGCGTCACATATTTGTTCTGTGAGCTTGTAGATCTTGTAGATTTTGGAACCTGTACCACAACCAGGGGTCCCATGCAGTGTTACTGCTGGCATGGTGGCCACTGTAGCCCTGGTAGTTCTCCTCTCTCTACCTCGTCTCCCCAGCGCTGAACCACAGATGAAATGTGCACCCTGGTCCGGGAAAACACGTTGTGTGCACGCACACACATGGTACAGTGAGGGAGAAGCACTCCTTACTGAGATTTTAAAGTACCAAATTAACCACTCAAAGATTTGCAAAGTGCAATCCGCTTTAGTGTTTCTTTTTGGAAGCCTGGATAATGTCAACAGATTGGTTTGCGAGGGGTCTACAGATGGCAGTCAGAAATGCCAGAGTCAAACGCTAATTAAGGCACTGACAAGGTTCTGCTCTGTATCTGTTATAATATAATTGCCATTTGCTGCGTTTGGAATTGCAAGTGACTTTTGGGCTTGTTTTTTGTTTGTTTTTTCTTTTATTGTGTTGGTAGTTGCAGGTAGGGGACGGGGACTTGTATCCGGTGTAGGTGCTAATTTGGGCATGCTTCCAAAAGTTGTCTAAAATCCATTCACAATCTAATGTCACATCACCAGGCTTTCCACTGCAGCAGTCCAACAATAAGCACTCCCTCTGCCTACGCACAAACACACCTAGGCAGGCATGCACACACACACACACACACACACACACACACACACACACACACACACACACACACACACACACACACACACACACACACACACACACACACACACACACACACACACACACACACACACACACACACTTGACTTGAGGCAGACAGAACCATGAGCTAAATGGAACAACCCAGGGTTATACAGCTGGGAGGAGAACCACCAAGAACTGAACCTCTCTGCTTGGTCTCACCGGGCCTAACGCTGAACCACAGTCGACTCGTACACCCCAGTCTGGGAGAAGGGTTTACCTTGCTTTTCTCCTGACCCCCTGGCCCACCCGTTTATAATGCTTCTGTTAACCGCAACCTCTCCTCTCTGGTGTGTTACGTCCTTCCTCTGGGCGAGCCTCCCGTAATCCAGGCCTACCACAGTATAAAAGCATTGCCTCTCAGCAAGGCTGTGTGTACTAAGTACTACTACTGTGTCTCCAGAGTCGTGCGTTTTAGTACAAGGGCCTTTTAGTTGCCCACAATTGTTACATTTAGAGGAGAGGCGAAACAAGGGAGAGGGCAGTCTGTACCCGAAAATCAAATAGGAAAAATGCAGGATTGGAGATGTGCCTGTGCCTGTGTGTGTGTGTGTGTGTGTGTGTGTGTGTGTGTGTGTGTGTGTGTGTGTGTGTGTGTGTGTGTGTGTGTGTGTGTGTGTGTGTGCGCGTGCGCGTGTGCACGTGCACGTGCACGTGCACGTGCACGTGCGTGCGTGCGTGCGTGGGTGGGTGTTCATCTAGAAGTGCCTCTTGCCTTCCAAATCAATCAAGCAGCTGTGTTTGGGAGAGTAATTAGTGATCGCCCATAGCCATGTCTTACTAATTGTTCTCTTTCTTTGGCTCACATCTATTTTTCTACAGTATCTCACTCTTTTATGTGTCCATTGGTGACCAGAGGGGTGGGGTATGCTCTCTGTGTGCGTGCGTGCGTGCGTGCGTGCGTGCGTGCGTGCGTGCGTGCGGTGAGTGTAGCCTATGCCAAAGGAAGGTAAAGATACTCATTAGATTAACTGTTGTAAGCAATGATGTTAGACATGGTCTTTGGTCCAGTACAGTAAAGCATGTACACACCAAGAATGACATTGTACAAGTGTGCAAATGGAACTAAATGGGCCCTTAGATTCCACCTTGTTCCATTTGTACACTTTCGGGATTACAATAACACTATGGATTTCACTGTGAAAGCCAATACCTGTGTCTCTGCCAGCTGTACATTGACAGATCATGCTGCAGCTGTTCTGAACAGCTGTTACAGTAAATTCTGCTTAACCAATTTAGAACGGGTACACATAATGTGTATCATTATTTTATGCTTTAACTATTGAAAAATAGCAGATATACAAGCTCACAGCGCTGCGAGCTTGTAGATCTGCTATTTTTGAAAAATCGTGAAAATTAGAATTTTGACCCGATTCTATAATTGTCTTTTGAATCCTTCTAAGATTTTTGGAAAAACCTATGTTTCTATGTCAGCAATCTGGCTAGCCATCGTCAAAGAAAAGGTCCTTTTCACTTAACCGGAGCTCAGTTAGTCTGTTCTTGAGAGACTACTATGTCAGTGGTTCTCAAACCTTTTCATGTGAAGGACCCCCAAAATTACATGTATTTGGCCACGGACCCCCATCTCAAAATATTTAGTTCCAGGGACCACCCAGAAGCAAAATTTGAGTTACAAACGTTCGCTTTGAAAATACATATATTCACAGATTTGCACACATTTTCACGACTTTTTCAAAAATAGCAGATCTACAAGCTCGCAGCGCGGTACTCGGTGCCGCGCTGTGAGCTTGTATATCTGCTATTTTTCACTGGTTAAAGCATTCAATAATTCTAGGCCTAAATGGGTTTAAGTTCAAGGTTTTAAGGTCTGTATTGCCATGCCAACACAAGGTTGTTAGGAACTTGGTTCTTCTAAACATCAAACATACAACCTGATAAAACAGTGGGTAATAATGACGGATATCAAAAACTAAAAAAGCTGGTTAGACGTTTTGGTTTTGTCAGATGATGGACAGTTGTCACTCAAGATGCTTGACCTTTTTTGCAGATTTGTTGCACTAGGACACAAACTGGTGCCTAATGTTAGATAGAATGTCGGAGTCAATGAAAGCCGGATAGACAAGCACAAGAATAGACAGTCGACACTATTTTATTTAGTGATTGTGACCTTAGAAAAATAATTGGTTCGGAAAATAGAAGACATGTTTTCTGATGTCTTGTTTTTCGATGAGCACATGAAGAGATGATCTCACTTGCATGAAATAATAGTTCATCTTTTCATCTTTTTTTCTTTATGTCCCGTTCTGTTTGAAGTCAAGCTCACACACAATGCAATGCGTTTTGAGATTAATGTTCAACTATTTTCACAGACTCTTTTCCTATTTTGACAGCCCTAGAATAGGAATGCTATAGGGTTCTTGTGGTTAATTGAGCTAATAATAAGTTTTTAGCAAGATTATAACTAGGAAGCCTTTGGGGCTTGGTCTGATGACAGAATCAGAATATGAGGAATTAATCTTAAGGAGTTGAGCATACCGTTATGGCCTACCGGGGGGAAAGAAGCGGATTGGACTCCTCGTGCATTGAAGGAAGCAAGAGCTCAGTCCGTTGCTTTCCCCAGGCTGGCAGAGGGAGAGTAGCGCCCAGGATAAAAGTTTAGGCATTGGTACTGGGTGAAAAGATGGGTTACAAAAATCGTGGGATATATAAAAAATAAATAAAAGTAGTGAAAAAAGCTGATCTACATGCTCACAACAACAATCTCACGTGTCTTCTAGCTCCACCGGGAACCACGGTTTTATACTATTGTTCATTATTGAGATGGTGTTTCTTTTTTGTACGTCTCCTGTAACAATATCTAAACTGGTGTTCGGCCACTGGTGACTGAATTTGTCCCGTAGGATCAATAAAGGTCTTATGGTTTCTGATCTGAGCTGGTCTGGTTTAAGGTGGCAAGACAATGGCTAGCTTCGTATGGAAGATGGTCTACTCACGACCAGGCTCTACAGATGGTGGTTAAAAAAGCACAGCACATCACAAGGACAGAGCTGCCAACCTGGGACCTTTACACCCGGACGGTTGAAGAGTGAGGATTCTGTCATGCTGGCTTTCTCAATCACCACCAGCAAAGGTCGTGGGCAGGAGAATGAATGTATCTACCTGCCTTATGGCCAGCTCTAGCCACCTTCTCCAGGGGAAAGAGAACAAGCAGTGTGAATGTTTTCATTGTGGGTTTTCAATGGGGAGGGAATAACTGACCCTGGCCTAAGGACTACACTATAGGTCAGTGGTGAGCAGCTTTTTTTTTTTTCACTCAAAAATTTTTTATTTTCCAAAAACATCAACAAATATTCACAATACACAAACATCAACAAATCCGAAATGAAATACAATATATAAAAAAAAGTAAATTATAAATGAAAAATAATAAATAAATGGGTGTGGCAACCCTCCTCTCATCACATTTGTATACATAGCTTTCACATACATTTCACAGACAGTGTTTACATTCACATTTTCTTTTCAATTGTCCGTTTCTCTGTTAGAGTCCTTATATCTGGTCCACTTCCACCATTTATTGTCCATTTGTTCCTCTTGTAGCCTGAGTCTATATGTTAGTTGTTCCATCACAAATATTTGTTCTATCAGCTCAGTCCATGTCCCAACCTTGGGAGTGTCCGGTTGACACCACGATTTTGTTATAGTTTTTTTTGCTGCAGTCAATAAAATTTTCACCAAGTATCTGTCTTCTTCTTGTATGTTTCCTCCTTCTAAATCCCCCAAATACATCACTTTACATTCCCTTGGAATCTCGTATCCCAGTATATCCTGTAAGTGTCCATGTATCAGTTCCCAAAAGTTCTGTATTTTAGCACATTTCCAAAAGACATGTGAATGGTTTGCATTGACCTCCCCACACTCTCTCCAGCATGACATCTGTTTATGTACCTGCTTGCTCTTAATCCTAGGTGTTATGAAGAATCTACTCAAATTTTTCCAGGAGAATTCCCTCCACATCCTTGAATTAGTAGATGAATGGTGTACTCCCCACATGTTTATCCAATCCCCCTCTGTAATTTCAATGTCCAATTCCTTCTCCCATTTTTCTTTTATATAAATCGTTGAATGATTTTCATTCCCCATCAGCTTCTGGTATATGGCTGATATGGTTCGAGTTTCTATCCCTGCATATTTCTTTATCATGATTTGGACTACACCATTCACCTCCTTGGGGGATTTGGCTTTGATTTCTTTCATGTAATAATCCCTTAATTGGAAATATCTGAAGATTTCATGCTTATCCAATTCAAATTCTCTCTTTAAATCCTCATAACACCTAAGATGCCCGTCCTTTACTAAGGTACACCATGCCGTCATTCCTTTGTCACCCCATCTCTGAAAACCCTGGTCATATTTGGCCGGTTTGAATTCACTATCAAAAGCTATCCATCTTAACACCTTTATATCCTCCTCCAATTTATATTTTTTAACTACTTTAAACCAAATCTCTAATGTAAACTGTGTAATCGGATCCAATTTAGATTTTATATTTTTATATGCTTGTCTATCCCCCACAATATTTTGTATTGGTTGATTATTATATTTTATTTCTATATCCTTCCATCTAGCATACCCCCAGTCACACCAACATCCAATATATCTCATCTGAGCTGCATAATAGTAATTCTTCAAATTAGGGAGACCCCATCCACCCCTCTCTTTCGGCAACTGTAGTGTTCTATATTTTATCCGTGGCCTTTTCCCAGCCCATATGAACCTTGTTATAAGTCTATCCCATTGATCAAATTGGGTTTGGGGGACCTCTACTGGTAGTGCCTGGAACAGGTACAATAACCTTGCTAACACATTCATTTTCACAGCCTCCAGTCTAGAACTCAAGTCCAGCGGCAGCGTCGACCATCTATCCACATCCTTATGGATCTCTTGGTTTATTTTGTTATAATTGGCTTCATACAATGTAGACATATGTTTAGTTATATTTACTCCCAGATACTTTATACTTTTTTGATTCCAACTGAAGTTGAATGTATCCTGTATAGTACTACTTGGTCTATAATTTAAAGTCAGCACTTGTGTTTTCGCTATATTGATCTTGTATCCAGAAAAGCGCCCAAACTCTCTTATTATTTCACTCAAAGCAGGAAGCGATTCATTCGGCCGTTCGAGGAATGTTATCACGTCATCCGCGAAAAGCCCTATCTTATGTTCCGTTCCTCCCATCTTTACCCCATGCACCCCCTCATGTTGTCTTACTGCTTGTGCTAATGGTTCAATGAAAAAAGTGAACAATGTCGGAGATAAACAACAACCCTGTCTTGCAGACCTTTGTAATATGAATCTATCAGATAAACTTCCGTTTACCTTGACTCTTGCAGTTGGTTGCTGGTATAAAGACTTTATACAATGGATCGCCTCCTCATTAAAACCGAACCTTCCAAGTACAGCATAGAGAAACCTCCATGAAACACGATCATAGGCAGCCTCCGCATCTATTGACACAATTAACGTGCTCGTTTTAGTCCTCTGTGCCTGCTCGACAATATGTATAGCCCTCCTTACATTATCATGCGTCTGGCGTCCCAAGATAAATCCAGTCTGTTCTTCTCCGACCATATCCTTAGTTATTTCTGCTAGTCTTCTAGCTATAATTTTCGTATAGATTTTATAATCAACATTTAACATAGAAATAGGTCTATAACTCCCACACAGTTCTTTGTCCCTCCCCTGTTTATGTATTACCGTAATTATTGCTTCATTCCATGAAGGTGGGATCTTATGTTTTTTCAATGTCCAATTGAAGGAGGCCGCCAATATCGGTGCTAATTCTTCTCTATACATTTTATAGTACTCAATCGGATACCCGTCACTCCCAGGCGCTTTACCATTCTTAAACGAACTTATAGCATCAGTCACATCTTCTATTGTAATTGCTGCCGTGATTTTGGCATTTTGAATCCGTCCTATTGAGGGCAGATCTAACTGCTCTAAGTATTCCTCCATTTCTTCCTCCCCTTCCATTTCCGGCTGCGTATATAGGTCTTCATAATGTTTTTTAAATATCTTTTCTATCTCTTCTGGTGCTGATTTGACCTCCCCTGTCCTAGAATCCTTAATTTTACAAATGCTATTCATTTCCTGTTGTTTCCGTATACGTCTTGCTAATAATTTGGTCGCTCTAGTTCCCGCCTCGTAATAGTTCTGTTTCACAAATCTACTCTTTTTCTCTATCTCTTCCAACTGATAGTCTTGTATTTTAATCTTCAATTCTTTGATTAACCCATATACATCTTTCTTTTTCGTGTTTTGATATTCTCGTTCCAGTTCTCTTAACTTTTCATTATTTTTCTTATAAAGTTCCAATTTAACTTTCTTCATCATAGACATCTCGGCTATCAGCTTTCCTCTAATTACCGATTTCATTGCGTCCCACACATAAATCGGTTCCACTTCGCCATTATTGTTTGTCTCTAAATATGTATTAATCTCTTTCCTAAATTCCTCTCTTCTCTGTTCCTTATTTAGTATGCCTACATTGAGTCTCCATATAGTCTGCCGCTTCCTATCGTTCAAGGTTATCCTCAAGTAGAGTGGATTGTGGTCAGATACATCCGCTGCTTCTATTCTACATTCCTTTACTCTATGGCTATCCTCTTTCTTCACAAAGAAATGATCTATCCTTGAGTGAGTCTGATGTGCCACTGAGTAATGAGTATAATCAATCTCTGAGGGGTGCAAAGCTCTCCATATATCTATTAATCCCATTTCCTGCAAAGTTATATTCACACATTTTGCTATATTTTTTTTACTTCTATTCAAGCTTGTTGTATCTTTTTTTTCACATAGCACCGTATTTGTGTCTCCTCCTATAACTAACATTCCCTTCGTTTCTACCGCTATGATGTTAAATAAATCCTTGAAAAAAGTTTTTTCACTTTCTGGGGGTGCATACACGTTTACCAAAGTAACTGGTTCATTATCCAATTTCCCAATCACTATAATATATCTTCCTTCTTTGTCTATAATCTGTTTCTCGAAATCAAAAGTCACTGTATTTGATATTAAAATTATAACTCCTCTCCTCTTCCCCCCCTTAAATGAACTAAAGTATGAATTCCTGTATCCAAATCTCTTTAACTTTTCGTGTTCTTCTTTACTCAAATGTGTCTCTTGGAGGAAGAATATCTGTCTCTTTTCTTTCTTTAGCTTTGTCATTACCCTCTTTCTCTTAATCGGTGAGTTCAACCCATTTACATTCAGTGACATTATCCCCATTATATTAGCCATCAGTTATTTGTGTAATCCCCATCTTCTGTTCTCCCTGTCTATGAGTACCATTATATTTACAAGCGGTTGCCACACCAAACAAAAAAAAAACACACAAAACAAACATACAATTCACATAAACATCACACTCATTTAACTTCCAAACATGGGGTGACTCCACTAGTCCCCCTGAAATCTCTAACTGAGGTGAGGGGCTTGTCCCCATACTAAACAGGGCCCCCTCCCTAGACCTGGCAATATCCCCAACCTTTGGGTCCTCCCAACGCCTAGCCAACTACAAACAATGAAATGAATAAATAAAACACCTCAAAACCCCTCTACCCAAAAAACGGTAGGTTCCGTACGGAACCATTGTTTACTTAGATATGGAAGGATGACCTCCCACTTGGGTAATGACGCCCCCTGGCGATCATTCAGAGAAACTACTTCAGCTCCCGTACTAACGTAGGTAGGAAGGGCCTGTCACTCAAACCGGAGTGACCCGCCTCCAGGCTATATAAGCCCCCGGAGGCGGAAGTAACATCCTCTTAATACCACTCTCTGCCACATTCAGTGAAACAGAGGGGCATTACGTGGGAGGTCATCCTTCCATATCTAAGTAAACAATGGTTCCGTACGGAACCTACCGTTTACTGTCAATATTCCAGGATGACCTCCCACTTGGGATTCTTAAACTCCCCTCTAAGCCACAACCTACTCTCATACCCCCACACACCCCTCATACGGGTGAGCACAGCCCAAACGGGCGTGACCCATCACCCAGAAGGTCCCAGGCCCACCGGACCTGGGTGTGAAGGCATGAGAAAATAAAGAGAGACCCTGACAGACCGAAGTCCGCCTCATTCAACTAAATGAAAAGGACAAGTCCGCCTTATAAGTAAGACACACTATATAAGGAAAACACAGGGTCCCCCCAAAATACCCCAGGTGGCTACATGCCCACCTGTGGGAGGGGAAGATCCGACTCCTCTATGACGTAGAGGAGGCAACTGCACCCAGAACCGAATGCGCTAGCGAAGAGGATTCGATATCCAGGTGATAGTAGGCTGCAAAGGTAGAAGGCGAAGACCAATTCGCCGAAACACAAATCTCCTGAACGGAGACTCCCTTTGCCAGTGCCCACGAAGTAGCCACACCCCTAGTGCTATGGGCTTTAAGTGCCGCCGGCACTTCCACACCCGCACTAGAGTAAGCCAGCCTAATAGCAACCACAATCCACCTCGAAAGAGTGGGTCTAGACACCGGCTTTCTGACAAGAACATTGCCCATTTCTACAAAGAGCTGAGAAGAAGCTCTAGAACCAGCAGTCCTGTCACAGTAGGCCTTCAATGCCCTGACAGAACAAAGGCAATTCAGCCGTTCATCCTCCACCGAGACAAACGGAGGAGGATGAAAAGCCAGAAGAACAACAGGCTCCTTAGGAACCACCATGTTCTTAGGAACAAACTTAAGATGAGGCTTGAGCAACACCTTGAGATCATTGTTCATAAACTGCATGCACTCCGCAGACACCGAGAGAGCTTGCAGGTCACCAACTCTTTTAGCCGTGGCCAAAGCCAGCAAAAGAGCCGTCTTGAAACTCAAAAGTTTCAAAGGCATCCCTACAAGCGGCTCAAAGGGAGCCCGACATAGGCCCCCTAGAACCACCTGCAGATCCCAAACTGGGAACAAAGACCTAGTCACCGGCCTCAAACGTTCAACTCCTTGCATGAACTTGATGACCTCCGGGACTTTAGAAGGTGCCTTGCCCGCCACCCCCAGGTGACAGGCATTAATAGCCGCCAAATACCCCCTAAGGGTAGAAAATGCTAGACCACTTCTCAAGCGGTTCTGCATAAATTCCAGAATTTCCTGGGCTGACGCCACATGAGCCACCACAGGTGGAACACGCGACTCACACCAGTCCTCAAAGGCATTCCACCTTCCATCATAAGACGCCCTCGTAGAGGGCGCCTTAGCACTCTGAATGGTATCAACCACTTCAGAAGAAAAACCGGCTGCCAGCAGGTTTAACCTTTCACGTGCCAAACCCACAGGTCTAGGACCTGCAGGTCTTGGTGGAAGATCTCCCCCCTGGCCTGACTCAACAGGTCCCTGCACTGAGGCAGCTGCCAACCCGGTTCGCAAAGGAGAGGGGCGATCGCCGATCTCCACGTGCCCTTGTAGGGAGCCACCAGGAGCATCTCCAGACCGAACCTCCTGACTCTCTCCAGAGTGGGTCGGATTAAGTCGAAGGGGGGAAACGCGTACAGTAGACCTCTCGGCCACGTGTGCGCTAAGGCGTCCAACCCCAAGGGGGGACTGCCCTTCACCGCGAAGAACAACGGACACTTCGTATTCTCCGCTGACGCAAACAGGTCCGCCACTGGCTGACCAAACTTGCGAAAAATCTGGCTCACCACCCTGGGGTGGAGAGACCAATCCTCGTAGCGAGGACCTCCCCTGGACAGGAGATCTGCTCCGCTGTTGAGGAGACCTGGGACGTGTGAGGCCCTGATCGACTTGAGGCGCGACAAGCACCAAACCGTCAATTCTCGAGCCAGACGGTCCAGTGGCAACGACGACAGGCCCCCCTGTTTGTTGACATAAAACATGGCCGTCGTATTGTCTGTCCTGACCAGGACGTGACAATGCAAAATCCAAGGCTCGAAATGCTTGAGCGCCAGGAGTATAGCCATCAACTCCAAATAGTTGATGTGACGACCCCTCATCTCCAGAGGCCAAAGCCCCTGCGCTGTGCGCCCCTCGAAAGTGGCTCCCCATCCACTGAGACTGGCGTCTGTCGTGATCGACTTGTGGGAAACCACCTCGCCAATCGAGACTCCGCTGGTGAGGAACCCCTCCACCAGCCACGGAGACAGGGCGATCGCGCAGGAAGGGGAAACCGTAACCTTCTTGTACTTCAAGGAGGGCGGGATCCCGAGGGATAACATCCATCTTTGAAAAGGTCTCATATGAAACCTGCCCAAACGCAACAGATGTACTGCGGAAGCCATCATTCCCGTCAGTACCATGCAACTCCTGTAAGTGACCTCCTGGCCCACTTGAAAGGAGTCGAGACATTCCCGAAACCTGTCCACCCTCTCCTCTGAGAGACGGGCCGACATGTCGGATGAGTCCAGAAGGACCCCAATGAATGTAAGACGACTTGCTGGAGTCAGCATGCTCTTGCCGTGGTTGACTATGAAACCTAAGGCCTTCAGGTGAGCCAAAACCACTTGTGTGTGACGCGCCACTTCGTGGGCGGAGCTCGCTGAAATCATCCAATCGTCGATGTACGTCGCCAACCTGACGCCCTGCTGTCTCAGCGGGGCGATGGCTGCTTCGGTCACTTTCACGAAAACCCTCGGGCTCAGTGACAGACCGAAAGGGAGTACTGTATACTCGTACAGGCGACCCTCGAAGGCGAACCGAAGGAATTTCCTGTGTGGGGGATAAATCTGGACGTGCTGATAAGCATCCTTCAGATCCACTGAACAGTGGAAATCCCCTTGCCTGACCGACCGTAACATGGTGGGTACTGTTAGCATCCTGAAAACGTATTTCTTCAGGTACACGTTTAGTGCCTTTAGGTCCAGGATGGGACGTAGCCCCCCCCCCTTTTTGGGCACCAGGAAATAACGGCTCCAAAATCCCATGCGGGATTGGGTCCTGTCCAGCTCCACTATAGCACCCTTGCTTAGCAATGAGCTGATCTCTTCTCTCAAAAGACTTGCTTTTAAACCACGTGCTCTGGTATGAATAACCCTGCTCGAAAGCGGGGGTATATCTGCGAACTGTAACCTGTAACCCCTGGTTATCGTTCGAAATACCCAATGGCTCGGGTTGCATAACTTCCACTGGCGCGCACAGCGTGCTAGCGTGTTTTGAGCGAGAGAAACCCCACCACTGTGCTTCCGTGACGGCGGAGCTTTTTGGCGGCCGGACCGGAAGTGGGGAACCTGCGTATCCGTATCCGGAACGACCGGATGCGGAGCGCAAGGGTTCAATAGGCCGCATGGCGGAAACACCTTCTGGTTGTACCGCTTGACTAGCGGAGCTATTTTGCGGCGGGACCGGAAGTGGGGAACCTGCGTATCCGTATCCGGGACACCCGGATGCGGAGCGCAGGGGTTCAATAGGCCGCAAGGTGGGAACACCTTCCGATTGTACCGCTTGACTAGCGGAGCTCTTTTGCGGCCGGACCGGAAGCGGGGAGCTAGCGAATCCGTATCCGGTGAAACCGGAAGCGTTCGGTTTTGGCTCGATAGAGCGACAGGAAGAGCAAAGCGATTCGACTGATAAACAGACTCGCCCACAACTAAAGCATTCTCCCCTGACAGGAGAGGAACTTTTACGTTTAATACCTGCTCTAAGGCCTTTATGCTTGTCCCTTGACCCGGGCTCATAGTAGGCCGACAGAATTTCTGACTCAAGGTTAAATTCATAGCATCGCTCACGCGAGGGAAAATCCACTCGCGCGCATGAGGAACCATATAATTGTTTGACGTTAACATTACTGGTTGCTGATAAAACCTCTGACTGATTAAAGAGTCCTGACGGGACTCCATCATTCTTACAGGAGGCATGCATAAAGGATTCATATTGTCGACGCGAGGGATATCCCACTCGCGCGCTTGAGGAACCACATAATTGTTTGACATTAACATTACTGGTTTCTGATAAAACCTGTGATTGATTATCGAGTCCTGACAGGACTTCATCATTACTACAGGAGGCATGCACGATGGGGTCGTCTGTGCTAGTGCGAGAGAGTTGGACAGAGACAGACTTTGTTCTTTCAACATGTTTATTGTCGACACAGGAGGCATCAAAATTAACATTTTCATTTCCCCGACACGGGGTACCGAAAAAACGCCCTCGTTTGGGGGGAGGGGGACCGAGAGACACCTCGGACCCCCGCCCCAGCACAATTCCCCTCTTCAGAGTGTCATTTGCGCTGTCCCCTACCGCGGCCACCGCGGTATGAAGACTGCTGCCTGCCATCCTTGGACGGGCGGCGCGGCTGAGCGCGCTCGGGAACCACAGCCTTGCTGCGGGGCCTGTCAGGCGCCCTGGCTGCAGAGGCTCCCCTGGAGGAAGACGAGTGCTTCTTAAAAGAAGCAGAGCGGCCCCTTTCCTTGGCGCGGGAGGAGCGGGACGTCCTCCTAGCTTGCTGCGGTTCATCCTGTGGCACTGTGGTGGACTCGACGATGTCCTTAGCCGCCTTGAAGAAGGTAACTCTACCCTGCAGCAGCTCCAAGCCCCCACCCATGAGGGTGGTGGGACTGTTCTCCATGTTTATGAGAGACTTGTACATCTCCCCGCGAGGACCTAGAGGCTTCTCGCCCACGTCCCTCTTAGGCTCGAGGTCGACATAGTCGAGCCAGCGGGCTCTCTCAGACTGGAGGTTGTAGTCCATGGACCTGCCCATCCACTTAACCGCATGCCAATTGACCTTCAGCATGATGTCAAATAGAGTGTTCAGTTCAGCTGTGTGCTCCCCCGTGGGCAGACCTTTGACCAGGTCCTTGGTGGAAGCGAGCAAGAGCTGGATCAGATTTAGGTCCTTAGCGGCCAGAGCAGCGGACCGGTAGGCGTTACGAGCCCTGTCCGACTGTAGCTTGTCCTCCAGGACAGTGAACCCCGGCGGGTTGGTGCCGACGGGGCCAACAAACGGCCCGTTTTTAGCCGTGCCTACATCTTTGTACTGGGGTCTGACAGAACTCAGGAAAGATTGTGCCAACAGGTGGTCCAGGTTAGGGCAGGTGGACATGCCTGCCTCCGCACCGCCCACCAAATCCAACACAGAAAAAGGCAGCTTCCTGGGGTCTTTATGTGTCTTCCATGAGGAATGGAGGGCCTTGGTGAAACCTTTCACCAGCGGCAGCCTGGAGAGGACATACGGGGCGGGAACCGAAGGCTCCTGCCCGGGCATTTCATCATCATCCTCGGCCTCTTCAGAGGGGAGAGGAGGTGGCAACTCCTCTCCAACTCTGGCCAGAGCTCTCATGTAGACTGTGAGATGATCCAGCATTTCTGCTGCAGAATCGACGTCCTCTGCTCCCGCTTCACTCGCTTGACTGGCGGGTGGAGGGGCAGTGGTGCCTGAGGAGGCCTGGGAGCTCCCTGCGGCGTCCAGTTGACGTGCTGGAGCCGCAGGGGCATTACCTTTCACAGTGACCGTGAGTCGAGAACCCTCGTCATCGACGGAGTCCTCCTCCTCCTCGGCCGTGTATCCAGAGTATTCAGAACCAGAACCCTCGCTCTGACAGGAGCTCAGGTCCGACTCTCGCCTGAAGGTCTGGACTGTTTTGGTGATGCTCACGTCGAGGGGGACGTCCCCGACGGTCACATCCAAGCGTTTCTTTTTGGGCACCGCGCCCGAAGGGGAAAAGGCTACCGGAGATTTCGTCTGGACGTTAGCCTTCTTGGTCGCCTTCTTAGCGGCGACTTCACCAGACCCGCCAGCTCCAGTGACAGTGGAGCTAGCTGCGGTCGGTTGCGCGGCAGGCGGTGTCTCATGTAGCACGGCGCCATCTTGACTTGGAATGGCGCGCTGGTTGCCAAGCGGATCTCCGGAAGGCAGCGCCGCACCTTGACCAACGGTGCGGTCCGCCTGGGGAAGGAAAGACTGGGCTGTGGGGTTGAGAGCAGTAGACCCACCTGGTGGAGCGCAGGCCCCGAGGCCTGCCCTGGCTAGGTAGAACCGGTGTATCAGAACATCGCGGTCGTAGGCCACGCAGCAGTCACAGAAAGGTCCTGCTCTCCCCTGAGGACTCAGTGCAGAGAAGGCGTGTGCAACGCCCATGCAGCCGACACAGAGATGGTGAAGATCCTGTCCGTCGATGAGTCCTGGACAGCCTGGACATTGCCTCGGCAGGAAGGCCAGAGGATCCATGGCGAAGCACTGTAGATAGAGTTAACCAGAAGCAGACGAGCTAACAAGCTAACGGCTAAGGCTAGGCCACGCTTGATTCGGGCAGGGCCTGAACAAGCGGTAAGCAGTGTAGCTAACGTTAACAATAGCAGACGAGCTAACAAGCTAACGGCTAATGCTATGCCACGCTTGCTTCGGCGGAGGCCTGAACAAGCAGTAATAATCCTTTGTTATAAAAGGAAATAACCGTCGATTTAGGACGGAACAAGAATAAGTATTCTTAAGTACGGGTTAATTCAACACTCGCCAGTGGGCGACTCCAATGCCACCGCTTTAGGCTAATGCGCGAAGAATAATAATACAAGGCTGAGTTTCAACTTATCTGAATGTGATATCGCAGAGAGTGAAAAGAGGATGTTACTTCCGCCTCCGGGGGCTTATATAGCCTGGAGGCGGGTCACTCCGGTTTGAGTGACAGGCCCTTCCTACCTACGTTAGTACGGGAGCTGAAGTAGTTTCTCTGAATGATCGCCAGGGGGCGTCATTACCCAAGTGGGAGGTCATCCTGGAATATTGACAGTAAACAAAGCATTCCCCTCGTCGGTTCCATACAATAAAACTCAGATGAAAATTCTCCCACGACTCTAGGTCCATTTCTAATACACCCCGCAGTTAAACTTATACTTATTAAATCCCCCTTTATATTTAACTGAGGGGGTTAATTTCCATTACCTTTTAATATCACATTAAATCTCTATTTTCCCCCCCCCTCCCCTTCCTCATCAAAACTGCGTTTTAACATTTGCAATTCCTTAAACATAGCGTGCCCACACTCACTTCTTTGACTGGTCTTGCCTTCTGTCTTTACCCTTTTGCAACATTCCTCTTTTCTCTTCTCCCGTCTTTCTCCTCAACACACGCTGCCATCTCTCCACGTTTTCCTTCCTTCGTCTGTCCTTCTCCATCGCCGTGTCAGCCGTCCTCTCCGTTCTCGGTTCATGCTGCGCCTCCTCATCCTGCATCTTCTCCGTCGTATCCTGCGTCGTCTCCTCGCCCAGCGCCGCCTCCACGTCCCCCGCCGTCGATTCTGGTGCCCGCGTCCGCGGTGTTGTCCTCTCCCTGTAGCCTCTAGCTCGGATATCCCTCGCTGCTTCTGCCGCGGACGTATACACCTTCGTTCCGTCGTCCCACTGGACTCTTAGCTTTGTATATGGGGATTGAAACGTGATTTTTTCTTGTTTTAACAGCCGTTTAAGTGGCACATACTCCTTCCTAAGTTTGACCACTTCTGGTGGGTAGTCATGGTCCCATCCGAGCCTCTTCCCGGCCACCTTTGTTTCCTTAGCCCACGCCTTTCTGAGAACCAACTCTTTTACATCAAATCTGTGGAAGTTGATAATGATAGAGCGTGGGGGAGCCGCGTCGTCCCGAGGTTTTCGCGTCAGGGCTCGGTGGGCTCGCATGATCTGTAGCTCCGTGTCCTCTGGTAGGTCGAGTTCAGCCCACATCAGTTGCTCTATGAATTCAACCATGTTTGACCCGTCTTCTGCTGTTTCTGGGCAATTGAACAGTCTTATATTGTTTCTCATTTGCCGCGATTGCATGTCCAGCAGCCTTTCTTGTAGTCTCCTCACCCGATCCTCCAGGTATTCTACCGACTCGCTCGCCTCAACTTGCCACTCCTCCGTTGCTAACACTCGGCTTTGGACCTCCGCTATCTCCGCTTTTCGTTCCTCCATCTCTCCGCTCACCTTCTGTTGCTGCGTGTCCATTTCTTCTTTTAGAATCCTTATTTCTTCTTGGTTCTCTCTCCTTATTTCTTCTTTCAGCTTTACAAAGTCTTGTCTCACTTCTTGTCTAAAAGTTTCCATGTTTTGTTTGATGTCAGCGAGTCCTCTGATCACCTCCGCCATTTGCTCGGCTGTCGCCATTTTAGCTTCTTCTTGTTTCTCTCAAATACTTGTTTTTAAGCACCACTATGTGTTTTTTACCGGTCCTAGAGTCGCCCTAGCTTCTTCCACACACTTTTTTTTTAAAAGTTTTTATCTTACATGCTGTTTTTCATAGATTATTATCCGACTATCGGGGAGCTCGCTTTTCAGGCTGTTACTCCCTCCGCCATCTTCCCGGAACCACCCAGTGGTGAGCAGCTTTGATGATGGAGAGGGCCACTCTATTTCCACACTCACTCTAGAGGGCCACATATATTCTGTCAGGCACAAACCTCTCATCCCTGTATTTAAACCTAATGCCTTTGCAGTGGTGTGTTCTTTTTTTTTTTTTTGGATGGCATTATTATTATTCCCTCCCTCCCACACGCACGGCACGCTTATACATGCACACATATATTTGTGCTATTCGTGCACTGACGTGCAGATCTGCTATTTTTTCATTTGAATCCTGAAATTTAGCTATTTTTTTATTGGAAACCTGAAAAGTCCATTTCGAATGCATTTAGTTATACTTAGCCTATATGTTAACTTTATGAACTTAAAGTAAATACAAATGCATTGGGCTTAAAAAATTGTAATACTAGT
>NC_137813.1:26943551-27006051 GCF_963921795.1 Nannobrachium achirus | reverse complement strand
CCCACACCCACTCACCAGCCTGCTGACATAGCATCAAAACCCAACAGAGCATGTCTACAGTATATATACACTCCTACACTGGCTCCCTCCCAGCTACCATTGCCTGCCTGAGGGACAGAAAAAAAAAGTCTTTCTAGCAGCCCCTGTATTAGTGCTTGGCCTCACCACAACTTAATTGGCCAATGTGGCGCTAGAGGAAAAGCCATGGGGTCAACAAAACCAGTAGGGTTTAGTGGTCTGAGGATATGTGTTCAATCTGGGGAAAATCTGTCTCAATCCAGCCACTAGATTTAGAGATATATTGTTTGGGATTAAATGAACAACAAATCAACCCGACGGGGCTAAAAAAAAGTAAAATGCAAGATCAAAAGACAATGGTATTTTTAGATGTAGACCTTGAAAGTGATACTTGATCTTATTGTCTCTTACCCGGTCATGACGATGAAGAAATCCAGCCTGTTCCAGGTGTCTCCCAGGTAGCAACGACGCCCAAAGATCCCCAGGGCCACCATCTTCACCACCATCTCCAGAGCAAAGAAGATGTAGATGAACGCATCAAACATCTGGGAAAGAGAGAGAGAGAGAGAGAGAGAGAGAGAGAGAGAGAGAGAGAGAGAGAGAGAGAGAGAGAAAGACAGAAGACAGAAAAAGAGACAGACAGAGATTAATGTTTACATTAAAGTAAGACATTGTACATATTCATTGGTGTCATGTGCACAAAGTAAAATCCTAAGTGTTAAGCAGTAAGCACTTACAACCTACACTTCACTGACCAGCCGGGTCCCCCTCCAGGACTCCCTTTTCCTTTCTACGCCATGTCTTTTCACTGAAAGCAAACCATCTACGAGCAAACTAAGTGAGTATATGAACCAAATGGACCCTGCTTGGTTCACTTTCAGAGTGAAATGAGCCGTGAGGATGTTACTGCAGGTATTATTCATGAGACCAAACATCTCCACACCTTGACAAAGTCTCTTCATTTATCTGAATGTTGTTTCCAATCTCCCGGTAGCCTTCGAGACACTGGTTATCTGTCTATTCTGACAGGCCGGCTGCCTGGCTTAAAACGTACAAATGAGGGTTGAGTTCCCCGGCCCCCGTCAGCTGATTGGCAGGTCGGCTCTTCAGGAAGAAGATGAATGGGAGCGATTTGGCTTGATAGAAACACTGAAACTGAAAGACAGCACTGAGACAGATGTGCATGTGTGCGTGTTTGTGTTTGTGTTTGTTCGTGTGTGTGTTTATCAAAGCGCGATGGGCAGTTATTTATACTAAGGACAATTAGTAAAAGGCTAATCATGAATCATGTTAATGGTTCCCATGAATGCAGTGCCATCTGTCTTCTGTCTGACGTCATTATTGTTGTGCTGCTGCTGCTGCGAGTAGCTGATGGAACGATATGGACACCTGTGTGTACTGCACAGTCAAATCATCAGTGTCAATTTAACTCAGAGAGAGTACATCTGGGTCCACTCTTAAATGAGACACTGAGGACTGTGTGTGCATGTGTGTCCTGGGCATGACCTTGTAACCAGGGACGTGCTGGCCATTGGGAAAAGCGGGACTACTCCCGAACGGCCGGTTCATTCCCGGCCGGTCCAGGCCGGCCATTAGGAAAAAAATAAAAATAAAATGTCAGCCTTCGTTCCATTTTGGGGGCTGGGCGGCCAACAAAATAAATCGTCACTGTCAGGCAGAAACCTCGTATCCGCAACTTTCAAATTTGTACATTATTTCGCAAAGCAAAGCCCTGCTTCATCATACAAGGCCGTTGCACAAAAGTAGTGAAAACAGCAGATCTACAAGAACACAACGCCTCAAGGCGTTGTGTGCTTGTAGATCGGCTGTTTTCACTATAAATCATTTTTAAAATGATAAATACTAAACAAACGGTTTTGGACATACAAGGTTTCCACCTGACAACGACGAAATATAACTCATGTATTTGTCCCACTGGCTTGTCACTTTGTCACAAATCTTTGAGTAGCAGCAGCGCTATAGAGAGAGATCTCTCTATAGCGTGCAATGAGGGCCTCTCCAACTCTTTTTCCCGGGCTGAATCAGGGGCCCAGCATGTCCACCGTTCATGTAGTAGGCGTAGTTGCAGATTTAAAATGCATTCAACCACTTCTGGGGACTGTGTGCTTCATGGGAGCGTGCCGATATTGCGACATAGCATCTGTTCGACGGAATGTTAACTTCTATGCATAAAACTAACACAAACACTAACCCTAACCTCAGTAACCGTGACACGGGTGAGTAGCTAACCTGCCTACACTGGTTGTCGAAGGAATGACACATCGAAAGAGCGAGATTTCCCCATGCTTCATTGCAATCGCAAGCTTGCATACAAGAAGGCGCTGCTCACCGATGGAGTATACAGATGCTGCATGGCGGCCTGCATGGCGGTTTGTGGGAGCAGCTACGGAGAGCGATTTGATGCTGGGCAGCAGTGTGGGAGTGGACTGGGAACTTTGTTTCCTCTGGTGGTCCAACCTGGGACAAGACATGTCCACAGGCTGGATGTTGGGTTGAGTGGGTTTCGACAACTTGGGATGCAAAGAAACGAAGCAGGAGGTCTGGCAGAGTGTTGTGCTGTCTCTGCTATGATTGTCAGCCGCCATGTGGAGACACTGCTGCTTGTGCCCATGGAGGGCTGGGTGACATGACATGCTTGTTGCATTGACTTTGTGTTTGTAACTTTGCTGCATCGTAATATGTGTCCTTGTATACATTTCCTTTTGGACATAAATAAAATGTGACAGAGAGAGAGAGATGATGTCCCCACGAGGACAAAACAATGAGCAGAAAGCACTAAGCAGTTAATCTAACTCCATGACTCCCAATAAGCTGTGGTACAGTTAGAGCTTACTTTAGGTTTAGAATTAAAAAGTAACTTTTTCAATTAACAAAAGTACTTTTTGATATAATTTTTCACTGGTATATTTTTCACTATGACTTAAGGCATAGCGGAGAGAGTTAAGGTTATATTATGGGTTGGGGGAATTAATATAACCAACCGAAATAAGGAAGGCCTAACAAATATGGTAATGTATTACCAAGATGCAGA
This sequence comes from Nannobrachium achirus, assembly GCF_963921795.1. Taxonomy (NCBI): domain Eukaryota; kingdom Metazoa; phylum Chordata; class Actinopteri; order Myctophiformes; family Myctophidae; genus Nannobrachium; species Nannobrachium achirus. The sequence goes on along the minus strand of NC_137813.1, from coordinate 27,002,981 downwards.
TTGTGTGTGTGTGTGTGTGTGTGTGTGTGTGTGTGTGTGTGTGTGTGCGTGCGTGCGTGCGTGCGTGCGTGCGTGCGTGCGTGCATGCGTGCGTGCGTGCGTGCGTGCGTGTGTGTAGTGCACGTGTGTGTGTGTGTGTGTGTGTGTGTGTGTGTGTGTGTGTGTGTGTGTGTGTGTGTGTGTGTGTGTGTGTGTGTGTGTGTGTGTGTGTGTGTGTGTGTAGTGCACGTGTGCATGCATTTGTAGCAGAGAACATACTGTGCAAACCTCCCACGCGGCGAGATGGAACAACGCACCGCACCAAGAGAAGGATGCGAATGAGAGCCTTATGAAGAGAAGGAGCAGGAACAAAGGAACTCACGGTAATTAAGGACAAATGTAAGACTAAGCACAGATGAAGGCAGAGACGAGGAGAGAGTGAGGGGGAGGAGGAGAGCGAGAGAGCAAGAGAGAGACAAGGTGACAGACAGAGAGAGAGGAAAGTTACTGAATTAACCACACAGTGTGTTTGCTATACGTCATGCTGGTGTCCGCCCCGACACGGTGCTCGCACAGGAAGTGTGTTCTTTCCTCCCCTATAGGACACCCTGGCCAACACTTCAAGCAGATTGGACTCTACTCCCTCCTGGTTCCCAAGCTGTGGAACGACCCCTCTCACAACCCCAAGACTCTAGCACTCCTCATTCCTTGTATCACTCCTTGTCGCCTTTAGAATAGACTGTAGAATATTGATGACATCAGGGATCTCCATATATGGACAAAAAAGGGACAAGGAAGGACTGACACAGAGATCTCTATATATGGCCATTAATTTATTAGGGAATTTATTTTCCCTCATTGACTTGAATGGGGAAAATTCAAAAGGTAAGACGGAATTCATTTGCAAGTGTGACTCGCGTCACGGCAACCACAACTTGTAATTTCCAATTGCATCTTTCTTGTTCACATGTTATTTATATTATTACTGTTATCAGTGTTTGCTTGACCAGACAATGCTAGGAATCTTATTCAGGTAGCATGTTTAGACAGATTGATGTTTACCTGGTATCCTACTTTCTTGAAGCACTATACACTATACACTACAGTATACTGTACACTGTTTTTCTTTGCACTCTACTTTATGTGCGTTGGCTTGCGCCAATTGCTCTGATCTCGCTTAAGTCACTCTGGATAACAGAATATCATTGCTGTCGGGTGGAAACCTCGTCTGTCCAAAACGGTTACCTTTCAGGAAATGGAGCAGAGCATTTAACTCTCCTACTGCCAGATTATTTATTTATTTATTGGGTCTGGTGCCATCAAAAAGCGGCTTACCTTTGCGACGTTATAGTAGATAGATAGACATTTATTTATTTTATTTTATTTTTTATTTTTTTATTGTGCAATAGTGCACTTTGGTCTGCCAGGCAGCAGAGGGCGGCGTCATGCGAGAATGAATGTGAATTTGCCTGTTATGTGTTGCCGTGCATTCAGACCAGTCACTGGCCACAGAGCCTCACAGCCAGAGAAATCAACAAGGAAGTGAATTGGTCTCCGTTGATGTTAACGCATAATGGATTTTTTACACCATCACCGCGGAAAATGTGTTTACAGTACACGGCGGCGCGACCCCTCATCAGCTTAAGGACATCAACAAGGTAAACGAACGAACGCGAACGAGCGCCGTATTGGCGCGGAGGTCTCTTGAGAATTGGGGCGAACAGGAACGTCCAAAGCAGTATAAGAGTTAATGACGTAAAACGTACAAACTTTCAAAAAGAGATGTACGAGGATGCCGCCCCGACAGGGACGATATCGTCATTGTCAGGCAGAAACCTTGCATCTCCAAGTTTCAAATGTGTATGTTTTTTTTTTCGTAAAGTAAAGCCCTGCTTCATCATACAAGACTGTCGCACAAAACTAGTGAAAATGGCTGATCTACAAGCACACATCGCCTAGCGATGTGAGGCGCTGTGTGCTTGTAGATCGGCTATTTTCACTAGATATCATTTTTAAAATGATAAATACAAAACAAACGGTTTCCAGCCGACAAAGTAAAAGTAAAGCACTGCTTCTTCATACAAGGCCATTGCACAAAAGTAGTGAAAACAGCTGATCTACAAGCACACAACGCCTCGCGGTGCGAGGCGTTGTGTGCTTGTAGATCGGCTGTTTTCACTAGTTTAAATCATTTTAAAAATTATAAATACAAAACAAACGGTTTTGGACATACTTAAGGTTTCCAGCCGACAACGACGATATGCTAAATGCCTCCATTGTAATTGTAAATTGCCTTCAGATCTCTAGCTAAAGCTGCACGTAATAGTTTGGGGATAAAATGCTGTTTTGCAGCAGCCGTTCTGTGACTGTGCACTCCATCCCTCATTACAGATTCCTCCTACACGCACAGGTCCAATCCGCTGCCTCTCGACACCACAGCTTCTAGGGTCTTGGTATTCAACGAAGCAGGGCAGGCAGAGAGCACGTCTGCCTGTTTAATAACCTAGACGCTAGGTCGCAGGTCATCAATTAAGTCTGTTATTTATCGCTTTAAAGTCTACTCAGTAGACCAAACAAACAACGACAGACTCAATGAATGTCAATTTCAAATTGTGTATTCATGGAAAGGGTGACGCTATCAGAATAGGAAAAATAGCATAGCATATTTTTTCATTTTTCCCCTAGCCTACAGTATGACTGTAATTTATCATAAACGCAAAGCTTAGGCAATCTTCTTCATCAGATTGAAGACAAAAGATTAAAAAAAATAAAAGTATTTTTTTAGGGAGGATGTTTTTTGTCCCACATGAAGTATATGACCTCTTCATGACTTCAACCTGACTAACACTTTCACATGATTCTTATTATAATTATTATGCAGATTTACTCAACTCACATCGTTAATAATGATGAATATTTCAGCATCGCTTTCATGTAACCGTCTGAAGAGGCTCTTGTGTACTGAAATGTTTACAAACAACTTGTGTTGGTCACTGATTGGTGTCATAGTAACTTACTTTACCTACTCTGTACAGTAATATGCATGCATGCTGTAGGGTTACAGTTTGTGCGCAGTGTGCTACATAATGTCAATTCATTTCGAATTATTAGAATACAACTAGAGTGACAACTCTAACTTTTGTTTCTATATCACTTTTAGATTATTACATTGAACCAAATGACATTTTCATTTCGAGGCCTAGAATCATTTGAAATAAGCGTCTAAATCCCAATAAAAGTCGATTTTAGGGTCTACTAAATTTGAGTGAAGATGTTTGAAAACCCCTGGGGTGCCCCCGAACGGCACTAAGCAATGGAGTCAATTACACTGAGAAAGGGATGTTCCTACAGTATGTAGGTTTCAACACTGCTGTGCTATTCTGCTGCCGGCCATTAAACTGCAGTCTAATGACCCCTATAAACTGATGTGGCGCTAAATCACTGACTCGCAACACACTCGGATAGCCATGGATAACTTTGATGCGAGGACAGACACCGTGCTTTTGCACCAAACACTGATGAATGGCAGTGAAATGATGTAGTTACAGGCTACGCTGCGTAAGCTAAATTGCCGTTCACAGATTTGTAGATTTATTCACGTTTCTTCAGGGGAGGAGGAGGTGCAGACTCCTCTTTGTCTAAGTCAGAAATAGATGGTGGCAAGAGACAAGAGGCACAAAGAGAACAACGCAGGGAGGGAGGAGAGATGTCATTGACATTCTGCAGACTGCTGGAGCTTTGCACAATAACGATTGATCTATGGCCAGTGGTGGAAAGGAACTACAATAAGTACATTTTTGCAGTGGGTACAATTATGAGGTACTTTTACTTTACTTGAGTAATTTCTGTTTTTGTATGCTGTGTGTGTGTGTGTGTGTGTGTGTGTGTGTGTGTGTGTGTGTGTGTGTGTGTGTGTGTGTGTGTGTGTGTGTGTGTGTGTGTGTGTGTGTGTGTGTGTGTGTGTGTGTGTGTGTGTGTTGCGTGTATGCGTGCGTGCGTGCACATGCTTTTTCTGTGTCTCTTTGTATCCACTTAAGACCGTCTATACTTAGAATGGACCTTTGAGTCGAGCTGTACTTGGCGGCGCGGTCTTTTCCAATCTACACCAACGCTCTTTACCAAAAATAGCCGATCTACAAGCTCACAACAAGCTTGTAGATCGACTACTTTTGGCGAATATTCTCCCCAGAATTATGAATGCTGGGGTTCGAGTGGTTAAAAGAAACTTTCCAGAGGGGAAGTTTGTGTTTCAAAGTCTGATCCCTTAAGACAGAACCTCACTCCTCGTAGGGACACTTAACAGCCAAACACACCCACAGCCAAAAGAGCATGAATTATTCATCAAACACGCTATGAGTGTGGATAACCTCACGATGTCTGTGCCTCCATTTCTTATTTAAAAGCGCAATATCTCTGAAAGCAGAGGAGCTGGTTACTTTGCGTGTATATCGTGATTGCTTGCGTGATTTACTTTTGAGCGTGCTTGTGTTTGCCTGTGTGCGATACAACCTGCTGTGAGCCTATGAATCTGCTACTTTCTTTACATTGTTGTCTGTAATGACATGCCACAAATACGGACGGCAGGTTCAAAGTGGGTTTTATAAATATTTAACCAATAAAAAGAGTTATAATAACTACATTTTGTCATTATTGGAACACAGTTTATTTTTTATTTTTTTTCTGAAAAGTAAAGTTTTTTGGTATACCAGGTTTGCAACCGACAATGCCGATACATTATGTCCAAATATGATACTGCGCTTGCACCTCAAAATGAACAAAATGTTCTGTGCAAAGTCTGCAAACTCACAGTAATGTCTTGCAGCATACCAATGAAAGCATTAATCTGTAGTCAAATGATGAATCCAAAAAAGTTCACAGCGCACAAGGAGGCTTCCATAATTTACATAGTCCATGATTTTAAACGAACAATTCTGGATGTAGGAGCAGTTAGCACCACTCAGATTTTAGTGCTAATATATCATCGTTGTCGGGTGGAAACCTTGTATGTCCAAAACCGTTCGTTTTTATCATTTAATTGTTTTTAACTAAACTAGTGAAAACAGTCGATCTACAAGCACACAACGCCTCGCACCGCGAGGCGTTATGTGCTTGTAGATCTGCTGTTTTCACTACTTTTGTGTGACGACCTTGTCTGATGACGCAGGGCTTTACTTCGTGAAAAAACATACAAATTTGAAACTTGGAGATACAAGGTGTCTGCCCAACAGTGACAGCTCTTCCTGGAAGATTTACATAGGCCTATACCTGAAAAGGCTGGAGAGAGTTGGATACATTTTTGTGACGGATTTTACAACAGGGGAAGAAGGCTGACTAAGAGGAGAGACTGGACTGTCTATGCTCTGTTTACACTTGTCAGAGCATGACCGTATTTGCGAGTCTGTGCCTATTCGTGCATTTGAAGCAAGAATGCAAAGCTGTACTGTATGTTACCTGCACTCACCTCTCTCAGGCATGCACACGCACGCACGCACACACGCACGTACGCACACAGACAAACAATGCCAGAGCACAGAGCCCATGGCGTGGGGTGAGCGATGGGGTAGAGCGGTGTGTTGTGCTGTTAAAACGCTGTTTTGATAAATAATGCAGCCGGCATGCTGCGCATCTAATCTAACGTTGGCTGCATCAGTCCAATCTCTGTCTGACTCTGCTCTGAGTAAAACGGGGAATAGATTCATCATAGTGCCTTGTCGTCGCCACCACCAGACTGCCTTCTTCAGTCAGCCTTTCATATTGTCTGTGATTTGTACGTTTCTAAACTCAATTGGTTTAGGGCTGGGGTTGCCAACAGAAAAATAAGGCAGCACTAAAGGTCGTTGCACACTGCTGCGTTTTTTCTCGGCTGAATAGGAGCAAATTTCGGGGCACGTAAATAAAGAAATCAACCTCACGTTATGTCAATCACGTTTTGCACACTGCCGCCCGTTTCGACCCACTGCTTGGGTCCCTTGCTCTCTATCTCTCTCTCTCTCCTTGCCCTGAAAAACAGAGTGCAACCCAGTAGCACTCAAGAAAAATTGTACTTTGTTGTGTCCACCACTGCAGGTAATATAAGTTTGTGTGTGTGTGTGTGTGTGTGTGTGTGTGTGTGTGTGTGTGTGTGTGTGTGTGTGTGTGTGTGTGTGTGTGTGTGTGTGTGTGTGTGTGTGTGTGTGTGTGTGTGCGTGCGTGTGTGCGTGCGTGCGTGTGTGTTCCTTCCTTCCATATGGCACTAGACAACGAGAGATTGCACCAGAGGACCCACATAGGCTCACTATTACAGAGAGAGCAACAGCCTCAAGCCCAATTTAGCATTTGTCGCAAGACGGCGTCGCTCGCCTAATATAGCAGACTTACAAGCTCACAGCTCGTCGCAGACGCGACACGTTGTGAGCTTGTAGGTCTGCTATTGTTCTTCGTGTGACACCACTGTGCGACAAAGTACAAACCGGGCTTGACTTTCAGCACCGTCAGCAAAATCCCTCCTGTTACCATTAGCAACAACCAGAGCAGGACCACTGACAGTACCTGGGGAGACAACAGCCTTGTTAGAGACGGAGAGAGACAGAGAGAGACAGAGAGAGAGAGAGAGAGAGAGAGAGAGAGAGAGAGAGAGAGAGGAGAAGAAGAAGAAGAAGGGAGCTTGAGGGGAAAGGGAAAAAGGTTATGGACCAGTAAATGTGAGAAAGACAAGTTTGACAGGTTTGGAATTGTTACTGTAGCAGCGAGGTTGAGAAGGTGGCGAGAGATGGACAGAGATAGACATAAGGCACTGAGGGGGAGAGAGAGTGAGAGAAACAGACCAGGTTGGAAGGAGGAAAGGGGAGGGAGGGAGGGAGGCTGGGAGAGAGAGAGAGAGAGAGAGAGAGAGAGAGAGAGAGGGGGGGGGGGGGGGGGGAGAGACAGGATAGAGAGAAGGACCGGTACACATTGTTCTCTACCTGCCTCAGAATGTTGTCACAATGCTTTTTTCATGGCAGTGAACTACACAATATAAGTGGATAGAATTGAATACAACTGATCGGATCGGTCGGAATTGAACTGAACTGAATTGACTTTGACTTGACTTGACTTGACTTGACTTGACTTGACTTGACTTGACGAGAACGAGTTGAATTTGAATCGATAACAACCAGTGCAGAAGCCAGAAGTTGCCTTGCTGTGTCGCAAGACAAATTTCAGAGTGATTGACAATAAAGTACTATATCATATCATATCATATCATATCATATCATAGCAAGACTTGAGCTTAAGTTGTTGACACACACACACACACACGCGCACACACACACGCACACACACAAACTCACCTGCAGTATCTGGCAGCGGTCGGACGTGCAGTCGATGTTTTCGCAGGGCTGGTACATGCCCAGGGTCACACAGTTCAGCAGGATGACCATGATGCTGATCCTCTCGAACCACGTATGGACTGGAGTTAAGGAAAACACTGTCTGGTACAGTATGACATCTTGACAAACGTGTGCGCACGGCACACACACACACATCCTGTTGTTTTTAAATGTGCTCTAAATAAAGATGACTTGACTTGACATACAATACTGCACATGCATACAGTACACGCACATAGACGCACAGTTCTCGTGCTCATATACGCATGGGGCATGGCATGGCATCAGAGATCGCCTAGGATTTTAAATTGACGGTCACTGTGACCGTCATCATTAAAATTTACCGGACATCTGAAAAAAATATCGGACATAATCATTTTGATGCATAAATTACAAGCAGGTGCACAAACACAAGTATTAGGCCTGCATAGTTGGGACTGAATTGAATGTAAAGGAGTAGTAGGCTAAACGTACAGCTTCATCTTGCATAAGGGAATTAATTATATTGGACTATAATCGCACAGGCTGTGTCTGCATGTGCTGCTTTCACAAGGTGTTTCTGTTGCATCATGTTTCATGCCAACACATAATAATGAGAAATTGTCTAAAAGTGGGGTCTGCGCAATTGTTTCATAAGGTTGATAGATTGATCTGGCCAGCAATGAATGAAATCTACTCACTGTTGAGTGGTGACACAGTGCGTCCATGCGCATGTTATGCAACTTTGGGAGAGTTGAAAAGGCTTTGGTGGTGTTCTTCCTACTGTCTCCACTCATAAATCTCCTCCTCATAAATAACTTCAATCAAGTGTATAATGTTTGTTTATGGGTTGATTGTTGACTGTACGTGCATTCCTTAATTTCTATGGCTTAACATGCAGTGCTTGCGTTGCAACGCAAGCTGACACTGAAATGAGCAAGCGAGAGAGAGCGAAAGCGAGAGAGAGAGAGAGGCAGCCTGCGCAGAGCAGAGTGTCTGATTTGCAGACATATATATATATGTTACAGTATGTTTAGGTAACTCAGGACGGTAAGAGTAAGAGCGCTTGTTTTGTCGTTCACCACACACTAATCACCACCAGATGGCGACGACAGCCCATAGACAGCCATTCACTAGTGCAGGCGCTGACGTCACTCGTTTGCGACTCTCTTTCTTTATTTACTAGCCTAGCTGGGCGGTGTTTAGCCATTAGCTTAGCCATTAGCTTAGCCATTAGCTTACTATGAGCGTTTATCGTGGGCTTGCCCAGGCCTTACGGCCTGAGCATAAATATAACGATTGCATTCACCACGGCTTCGTAACTCGCGCGGCGCTCCGCCGGCCGCGCTCGGGGGCGAAGAGCAGGACCAAGGTCCGCTGGCCTTCGCGCCGCTTGCAATGTCGTGGACAATCGAGCGGCTCCGCCTGGAGGACGTTGTTGTGGGCGACCGCTTGTTCCGCCCCGTGCTGCACGGCGAGTGCTCCGTTTCTCGACCGTACTGTTTCTCTAACAAACCGTGACATATATATATATATATATATATATATACATATATATACACACACACACACACACACACACACACACACACACACACACACACACACACACACACACACACACACACAACAATATTCTAGGTTTATGATATCATGGGAAGAAGTAAAATGCACTCATGTCAGTGGTAAGGTAGTTCTGTCCGGAGGCTAACGTCAGAGATCACAGTTATACTGTTGCTGCCTCAAAGCCTCAAGTACGAGCTGAACCATAGCAAGATAGGCTCTACCAAAACAATAGCTATCAGACCTAGTGGAAACATCTAGACTCTTACAAGCTATCAAATATCATAATGTATCATAATGCATATAGATGAATATCATAATATGAACAACATAATGTTACATATCGTCGTTGTCAGGTGAAAACCTGGTATGTCCAAAACCGTTCGTTTTGTATTTATCATTTTAAAAAGGATTTAAACTAGTGAAAACAGCAGATCTACAAGCACACAGCGCCTCGCGGCGTGAGGCGCTGTGTGCTTGTAGATCTGCTGTTTTCACTACTTTTGTGCGACGGCGACGGCCTTGTATGATGAAGCAGGTCTTTACTTTGCAAAAGAACATACACGTTTGAAACTTGGAGATATAAGGTTTCCACCCGACAACAACAATATAATCAATTATAATAACAAATAGAATATCTTCCTCAGAACCAATGTCAATACTATCAACAATCTGTCAATTAGCACTCTCTATGGCATGTTAAGGTCTAATACAACGGTTAATACCCAAGATACTAAGAGAAAATGGGAAAGAGACCTTGGGGTTGATATTGATGACGATGTTTGGTCTTGTTGGACATCGTGAAAATGTTAAAGAACGTAATTTATGTTGAACAACTCACAGGCTCATTATTATCACTTGGCCTGGTTAAAGAAGGAACGATATTGACTGGTTGAAATGACTGCAGGTGCACTGGAAACTTTGCAAGCCTTTGAAGCCTCTTTGTGGTTATGAATTTCCTGTGGTTGAACTACATACACTGTGTACGGAACATACAGCCTGTATTTTCGAGACATGCATGTCTATTTTCATCACTGATCAGCGCATTCTGCATACCTCAGCATATGTCCATGTCTGAAAAAGATGCAAGATAAGCTCCTTTTGTGAGTGTGCACACCTACGTGCACACACGCACACATACATATGTCTGGGGAATTTCCCTGAGATCGAACCATCGTATATAACGGCTCACACCAGAGCATCTTTTAGGCTTTTTGGGGGATTTTTGGAGGACACGGAGGGCTCAGGCCCTGCCGTTGGTCCTCTGCCCCTTTTGCGCTCTTTTTGGGGGATTCTTCTCTTGCACCTTGGTCAGATCTCAAGCAGTTGGTTCCACATGGATGAAGGTAAAATTGACTTACATTAAAAGAGGTACATTTCTCTATTTTGAGATTAAACCTATTTGGTGTTAAATATTATACTTTTTTGGAATTATCTAAATCTAATGGAACCTCCTGCTTTTAAATCTAAATTTGGAATTATTTTAGAACAAGCCTAATTTAAGGCATTGGTAAATCCTGATTGATTTCTTTTCAATTATTTTTGTATTTGCATTTGTATTTTTAAATGCACATGTGTAATACCACTGAGTGAATAAAAGGAAGCTTTAAACTTCCAAAAAGCCTCATTTTCGGTAAGGATAAATAAAGTGCTGTAAGGATAAATTGACTTTGTCTTCTTTAGAAGCAATACCCATCTGTGAGTATCTGAATTCCACACGGCTGTTACATTACTGATAAAAGCTCACACTTCATATTTTTAGTCTTTAGTGGTGAGCATCAGTACGTTTCTCTGGACAGAGTAGGACAGGTAGTCTCGTAAGAATCTTTTGAGGACCTTAACTGTCTTGTCTGTGACATAAAAAGTGTACATCGTGAGGGTTAAGGCTGTTTTTTTCTGTGGTCGGGGACCTCCTGTCCGAAATGTATTACACACTGCTTTCAGGGGAGCCCCCGGGCTCTCCCTGTTACAGTCTTCATGGCGCCCTAACGCGGGGCGGGCGAGAGCTTTAGCGCATCAAACTACCATATCTAAAACAGCCGGGCACTTAGCAGGTTGAACTCTGCTAGAACTAAAATGATAATCTGGAGTTTGATGGTCTAATCTTTCCCCGCTTAAAATACAAGAACCTACGAAAGAGATTAAGAACATCTCAAAAATCTCAAATAAGAGATCTCACACAGCCGTGTGGATTTATTTTTATTTTCCGGATTATTTTCCGAAGATTATTAGACTGGCTCTTTAACTGACTTTGTATGCTGGCTTCAGTATGAGCCAGAGAGGGAGAGAAAAATAAATATGTTTTAAGAAATCGTCACTCATGTTGTCTTAACTATCTTTATGATTGGTTAATATAACAAGAGTATCCGTACATGAGGAAAATTATAATAATCTATATTATAGCTTGATTTTGATTTCTATTTTACATTCAGTTCTAACAATGCATTCCATAATGTGTATGTATGTACGTATGTATGGCTTGTTTGATCTATGTGTGAGTTGATTACGGCATGTCTGAGTCATAGCAGGAGCACCGCTGCTACTAGAAGCAGTTGATACATGTCGTAAGGGGCGACACGCTAGAGACACACCGACCTGTCTGCCCTACTGGCTGAGTATTCTGAACACTGAAATATGTTTTTGTTGTTTTAACTTTAACATCACTTTGCTTTATGAACTTGACCACCCCATTGTAAAGGAAAACATAAGAATAATACATTCAAGTAGATTGACACTGAATTTGTATTTTAAATTATATTAAAAAGGGATAGAGTGACAATCTTCATTCTAAAAGAATTATGTATTTTCCTTTTTCCTGTTTTATTTGAACTAGAAATATTTCTACTTCATTTAAAGTCACATATGTTTTTATTTGGAACATTAACACAACTTTACAGGCTGAGCCTGACCTGCCAGACCAAGGGGGTCCAAGGCCAGATCCGGGAGCAGTCCACTAACTATGAACACTCCAGACCTTCCTCTCAATGTTTGTGAGGGGTTCTGCCCAACAACGACGATGAACTCTTCCTATCCGACCCATGATCGCACCGCTGTCTGAGAAACTGTCTGAGAAACTGTCTGAGAAACTGTGTCCTGGTTAGGACACCACTGCACCCGCAGGACTGTGGAGAGGTAGTCAGCGTCAGCATGGGCCTGTTAGTCTGGTCCTCGTCCCTACCTGTGGTACGTCAAGGCTCCAAGGCTCCCATTGAAGGGGGTGACTTGGGGTCCCTATCCCGCAAGGTCACGAAATGGCCAGGGGTAGCACTGTGAGACTTAGGCCGCGTGGGCCAAAGTCTTTTTTTTTGTGTGACTTTGATGAAGAATGGAGGAGAAAAAGAGGAATAGACTTTTGCCGGGGCTTGAAATGCGGTCGGATGGGACTGACATGGGCTGGTTTGGATCAAGAAGGACAATCATTATACTGCTCTGGTTTTGCGTGATTCATTCTATTTTGTTGTGTGTTCCATAAAAAGCAAAAAAGAAAGAAGAAAAAAAAGAAAAAGAAAGAAAGAAAAGAAAAGGAAAAAGGGGGAAAAATGTAAAAGAGTTGTTTTATAATCTGCTGTTTGACTTTTGTTTGCTACTTTGCTGTAATCGTGGTGATTTTTTGTCAAACTATTTTGTTCTTTTTGGGGTGTTGTCTTGTTCATGTTCTTTTAGGTTTGATCAACATAAATGTACGAGAGAGGGTGTTGGACATCGTGAAAATGTTAAAGAACGTAATTTATGTTGAACAACTCACAGGCTCATTATTATCACTTGGCCTGGTTAAAGAAGGAACGATATTGACTGGTTGAAATGACTGCAGGTGCACTGGAAACTTTGCAAGCCTTTGAAGCCTCTTTGTGGTTATGAATTTCCTGTGGTTGAACTACATACACTGTGTACGGAACATACAGCCTGTATTTTCGAGACATGCATGTCTATTTTCATCACTGATCAGCGCATTCTGCATACCTCAGCATATGTCCATGTCTGAAAAAGATGCAAGATAAGCTCCTTTTGTGAGTGTGCACACCTACGTGCACACACGCACACATACATATGTCTGGGGAATTTCCCTGAGATCGAACCATCGTATATAACGGCTCACACCAGAGCATCTTTTAGGCTTTTTGGGGGATTTTTGGAGGACACGGAGGGCTCAGGCCCTGCCGTTGGTCCTCTGCCCCTTTTGCGCTCTTTTTGGGGGATTCTTCTCTTGCACCTTGGTCAGATCTCAAGCAGTTGGTTCCACATGGATGAAGGTAAAATTGACTTACATTAAAAGAGGTACATTTCTCTATTTTGAGATTAAACCTATTTGGTGTTAAATATTATACTTTTTTGGAATTATCTAAATCTAATGGAACCTCCTGCTTTTAAATCTAAATTTGGAATTATTTTAGAACAAGCCTAATTTAAGGCATTGGTAAATCCTGATTGATTTCTTTTCAATTATTTTTGTATTTGCATTTGTATTTTTAAATGCACATGTGTAATACCACTGAGTGAATAAAAGGAAGCTTTAAACTTCCAAAAAGCCTCATTTTCGGTAAGGATAAATAAAGTGCTGTAAGGATAAATTGACTTTGTCTTCTTTAGAAGCAATACCCATCTGTGAGTATCTGAATTCCACACGGCTGTTACATTACTGATAAAAGCTCACACTTCATATTTTTAGTCTTTAGTGGTGAGCATCAGTACGTTTCTCTGGACAGAGTAGGACAGGTAGTCTCGTAAGAATCTTTTGAGGACCTTAACTGTCTTGTCTGTGACATAAAAAGTGTACATCGTGAGGGTTAAGGCTGTTTTTTTCTGTGGTCGGGGACCTCCTGTCCGAAATGTATTACACACTGCTTTCAGGGGAGCCCCCGGGCTCTCCCTGTTACAGTCTTCAGTCTGAAATATTTGAAAATGCCAAAAAACTTTCTGTGTGTAATAGGGCCTGGTCGATTCAGTTAAGAACCATACACAGATTACAGATTTCACCTAGCCTTCACCATAAAATGAATGCTAATTTATCCCCCCTTTGCCTTAAGTGTAAGACTGAAGAAGGAGACTATATTCATTGCATATGGTCATGTCATAAGATTGAACGTTATTGGTATGATATTGTACAAGAACTGAATGAGATCTTTAATATAGAGCTTGAACTTGACCCTTTGTGTCTGATTCTGGGACTTCCTGATAATAAGATTGTCAACAAGTTCCACAAACGTCTGTTCAATCTTTTGACCTATGCTGCGAGGAAAAATATTTTATTGTCTTGGATAAATGAAAAACCGCCAAAAAAGAGAGGCTGGGATAAAATTATCATGCAGTGCATGCCTTTGGAATATCTGACTTGCCTGCTGCGCTCTACAACCGATACCTTCTATAACATTTGGGACCCATATTTACGCTTTATTGGTCCTCAGTTAGCTGAGACCTTGACAATAGGGTTTCTTAACAGAAGTGATGCTGCTAACCTTGATGGATAAGACAGGAACATCACTTTTTGTCTCTTTAACACCGTGGTTTTGTTTTTCATTTTGTGTACATAATGTATGTATATGAGTGTAATTCTATATTTATATTGTTATACTGTATATATAATCTAAAGAAATGTACATTGATACCTGTGTCCTTTGCTTTTGCAACGTGTCTGAGCTGAGCTGTCTGTCTGTCTTGTCTTTTCTTTTTTGTCATAACTTTGAAAATCAATAAAAAATATTATTGAAAAAAAAAAAAATCTGTCAATTGCACAGTTCAATTGCTGGATTTCACATTTAGGGCAGAGTGTTGATAGCTTGATAGCTACTGGAGTGGAGCTTACAATTTCAATTGAATTCAAAGGAGCTTTATTGGCATGAGAAAACATACGTTTACATTGCCAAAGCAAATGTTACATTACAATCTTACATTACACTGCATATAGACTCTCTAGGAAATTCCCTCTTCAGCTCACCCACACTGTGAAATTTGGAGTATTCATTTAACTAATTTAACTCAACAAATGGATATCCGAGTTACAAATGGAGAGATTAACCTGGAGGATTTTACTTGAAGAGTGGCTCTTTCAGATATAGTATCAACCTTTAGTTTAAAAACATATTCTTCCAAAATGAATGCTGTCGTTAAATGAAAGTAATCCAAAATGCTAAATGTCTGAGATGAATGAATGCAGCGATGAAAGCTTTGTAGCCGAGACGTTGCAGCAACAGTAAAATATGTCTAAGAATGACGAAGGAGATCTGAAGAGACGTGTGAGGTCTTTTTTGATGAGATTATAACTGCCATTTATGATAACAGTGCACCTTTGAACACGCTATCATTTGCATTTTAAGAAGAAAAGAAAAGCGAGGGAAAGATCTGAAGCTTGACATTTTTGTAATTCACAGATTTGAACACACATGTGAATAGGAGAGCGCTCGCACACATGAAACAGCTAGCGGTTGTCATTATGGAGGTTTAAAAGCCATCTCCGTATCTACAATACAAGCTTTCAGTAATCTTACAGTTTTCCGTGTTCTGTAGCGTATTCCGCTCTAGCCCCCCCCCCCCTCTCTCTTTCTAAAATTGGAAGAGAAAGCCATCACTGATGTTTCACAAGATGAGCTTTAAAGTTGTTGTTTTTGTGTCCTTTTGAACTTTGCACTGATGAACTTTATACATGTGAGTGAACCTCTCGTATGCGTCAAGCTGGGAAATGTACACTGTGCGTGCTGTGCGTTTGTGCATGCGTGCAGAGTGCATTGTAGGCCTATCCTCACACACACACACACACACGCGCACACGCACGCACACACACACACACACACACACACACACACACACACACACACACACACACACACACACACACACACACACACACACACACACACACACACACACACACACACACACACACACACACACACGTATACAGTACACACACAGGTGCGAGCTCATACACACACCCTGCTGTCCCAGGGATATAATTAGCGAGTGTAGAAGGTCAGTGTGGTGGAAACACCGGCTGTCCCCAGAGCATGGGCAGGAGCTGGCATACATTCTAACCCCTGAAGCTGTGCGCTGAACGCATGCACCCACCAGGGATTTACAGATCACAGACACAATGGAACGGGCTGCATGGGAGAATTTGGGACTTGTATAGACCCACGAACATGTCATTATGGAGGTAGAGGAGAGGAGAGGAGAGGAGAGGAGAGGAGAGGAGAGGAGAGGAGAGGAAAGGAGACCAGACCAGACCAGACGAGGATAAAGAAATATGATGATGGACAACATTTTTAACAATGAGGTAAGCAAATGATAAAGTGAGAAATAGCTCAACATTCACACTGCTCTGAATACTCGGCGCGTTGTGACATTGTAGACGTTGTGAGGTTGTAGATCGCTATTATTTGGCAAATGTTCCGTCGCAGGATAATGGATGTTGAGGATATTTAGATTATCGCGATAATATCGTAAATCAGACTATTTTTGTCACAATAATCGTGACATGAATTTTCATATCGTCCCATCCCTATAAGACAGAGTTCATAATTTTTGGGGGAATAGCAGCAGCCATATGCCACTGTGTTTGTTTGTTTGTTTGTTTGTTTGTTTTCCGCCACTTCACAGAGCGCTCTTGCACCATCAAAGCCCGGTTATGAAGCAGGTTTTTGGGCCAGGCTCGCGCTAGAGACGAAGGCAGTTCCATCAGTGAAGGGGCGGGTTGAGGACACACTCTAATCTAATTCTGCGAGTGTACAAATGGATCTCTCAGGAGTTACGCTCAGGAGCTTGCATTGCACAGCTAATAAATATGATATCGCTGAGTGTCTGTGAGGCAGAAAGAGACACTCAGTGCAGTTCAAGTCCATTTAATTTGCTCTTTTGTTTTTGTTTTGTTAAAAAGTGAAAGCTCTATTCTGATAATAATCTTTTTTATAGATTGTTCAGTAACAGGAGTTTCCACCAGGCACGTGCACACATAGACACATCAAAGGGGGCTTGAGCCCCTGCCCTGTAACAAAAAAATTCCCTCTCCAGACCATGAATGCAGTTTTTACTATAGTGAAAGAAATGCAAATGCCTCCTTTCCATGCCATACCTGAAGGCAGCATTCAAGAGAATTGCCTTGTCCAAACTCTCCTGAACTTAAATGCAGCATCTTATGTTGAAAGAATTGCCCTCTCTGTGTAGAAATTCATGCCGTTACGCCACATCTCCAGTATTGACTTGATTATGCTTAGTTCAGTGTGGTATCAAGCACCGAAAATAGCCAACCTCCAAGCTCACAACGCGTCGCGCTACGACGCGTTGTGAGCTTGGAGGTCTGCTATTTTTGATATTTTCACCAAAAGGCCCTTTTAGAAATTTCAGCCCTTGCCTCTTTAACATTCTCTGCACATCCCTGGTGCAGTTCAAGTCCCCTATTTGATTTGCTTTTTTGTTTTTGTTTTGTTAAAAAGTGAAAGCGCAATTCTGATAATAATCTTTTTTATAGATTGTCCAGTAACAGGAGTTTCCACATCTCCCTGTTCTTTAGTAAACAGAAAATACATTTTCAAGTGGGACACCAATTTTATCAAATAAGGAGAGAGCCCATTTATCAGCTGAGGACGTTATAGTGTTGCAGTTCCAATTTGGTCTGCTCGTTGTTTTGTTTTGTCACTTCCAATTTCACCACCCTGTATCCGGTATGAATTATCTCTACGGGTTGGATGAAATTGGTATCCTGGCCCGGTACAGTCCTTGTTTAACCATTATTTTATGCTTTAACTATTAAAAAAATAGCAGATATACAAGCTCACAGCAAGCTTGTGGATCTGCTATTTTTGAAAAATCGTGAAAATGTGTGCAAGTCTTTGAATATTTTGTCCCGATTTTATAAATGTCTTCTAAATCCTTCTTCTACTGTAAATCAGTGTTTTTTCATGTCAATGGACCCCCAAATTACATGCATTTGGCCGCGGACCCCCATTTCAAAATATGTTGTTCCAGGGACCCCCAGGAGCAAATATTTGAGTTACAAATGTTCGCTTTTAAAGAGATATTCAAAGATTTTTAGAAAATACATGATTTTTTTTCTTCAAAAATAGCAGATCTAGCGTGGCACTCGGTGCCATGCTGTGAGCTTGTATATCTGCTATTTTTTAATAGTTAAAGCATAAAATAATGGTTAAAGTGGTTCCAGTTAATGGGTTAAAAGTTCCAATCAATGTTTGATTGGGAATAAGTAGCATAAACAATGCTGGAAGAGGCAAATAAATACCTGTCTCCAATGAAAATCTACCGTTCTCACCACACACCACCCTGACACTAGATGGGTTTTTCAGACATAATGCTAACTGTAGGTGTAACAAACATCAGCAAAATAAAACAAAGGACCCGTGTGTGTGTGTGTGTGTGTGTGTGTGTGTGTGTGTGTCTAGCTCTCTATCTATCAATTCAACCATCTATATCCATCTATATTTCTATGCTTAAGTCTTTGAAACACACATACCACTCTCTCTCCATCTCTCTCTTTACAACCCCCCCAACCAATCCGGCCATCTCTTCCCTCGTCTGTCTGCTATCAAAATGTTTTGCCGTTTCTCTCCAGGGGTAACATGGAGAAAGGAAGGAGAAGAGGTGTCAGCAAACAGATGTGTGGGAGTAAATTAAAAAGGTGTCCCCTCCTTATCCTCTTTAGCTTTGCTTTCGTCCCGCTGTCTTTTTCCCCCTCGTTAAACACCTCTCCTATCACTGCCTTTTCAATTTTCCATGTTGCTGCCTCTCATCTCATTTCCCTCTCTCTCTCTCTCTCTCTCTCTCTCTCTTTATTCCCAGGCATGACAGAGCAAATGGTGGACAATCTGAGCCTCCCAGCGACAACAAGCGCAAACACTTGAGGGACCCATTTGACATGCGATGAGAAATCAATCAGGCCTGTGTCGCCTGCACGTGCTTGTGCCTGTGTGTGTGTGTGTGTGTGTGTGTGTGTGTGTGTGTGTGTGTGTGTGTGTGTGTGTGTGTGTGTGTGTGTGTGTGTGTGTGTGTGTGTGTGTGTGTGTGTGTGTGTGTGTGGAGCAACTAAAAACCTGCCGCAGGGGGTCCGAGATACAGAGAAATTATGCTGGAGCGTACTTCAAATTAAAAAAATCTGAATCTCTCTCTCGCACACACAACAATAATACACTTTTAAACCTCACATTTTTAGAAAACTGGCCTTAGAACAGAGTGGCTAATCACTACCTAAACTACCAAAACTTGCTTCAGAAATTCCTGCATGTTGGATATAGTTTTGGTGGCGCTCAGCAGAGTGCCTACCTCTGCCAGAGAATCTGGTCTAATCAAAATGACATCCCTAATCCCCAGGTAGGCCCCCTAACCATTCAGCTATGCCGCCCATGAGAAGGGGCGCAAAACTTTGTCTGTATCACTCCCCAAAACCCTCGAACTTGCCTCACTGAGCACTCCCGAGTGACTTCCCCGAAGTCAGCCTTCGGTCTTCTTTTGGCCGAGGACAGCAGCCCCTCCGGGAAGACAGGGTTCTTCTACTCCCCAGAGGGCTCTAGGAGGTGGCTGGGGGGGGCATGGGTGTCTCCCACTCCACAGAGGGCTCTAGGAGGTGGCTGGGGGGGGGGGGCAGTGGTGTCTCCCACTCCCCAGATGGCTCTAGGACAGGGGTTCCCAAACTTTTTTGTCTCAGGGCACCCCATACATTTTTTTAAATCCGAGGCACCCCTACATTATAATTTTCACTCCCAGCACTTTATATTTATAGCATATCGTCGTTGTCGGGTGGAAACCTGTCCAATGTCCATGTCCAAAACCGGTTGTTTTGTATTTATCATCTATAACATGTACTAAACTAGTGAAAACAGCAGATCTACAAGCACACAACGTGTGCTTGTAGATCGGCTGTTTTCACTAGTTTTATGTGACAGTCTTGTATGATGAAGCAGGGCTTTGCTTTACCAAAAGACGTACACATTTGAAACTTGGAGATACAAGGTTTCTGCCCGACAGTGATATTTTAGTGATTATGTTGCGAGGAAAACGTTGAGATAATAGACATTTTGGTTAGAAATGACTGAAAATAACATTGTATTTCAAGTTTAAAATGATACTAAATGTATTTTTAAGTGTCCAAATAAATTCCAAACATTATCAAATTATCTGGCGGCACACCTGGACTGCCGTCACGGCACCCCAGGGTGCCCTGTCACCCACTTTGAAAACCCCTGCTCTAGGAGGTGGCTGGGGGGGGCAGGGGTGTCTCCCACTCCCCAGATGGCTCTAGGAGGTGGCTGGGGGCACAGGGGTGGCAAGACGGCCAGCTTAAGTCAGATCCACATTGCTGATCCCGGCTGAGCGCCAGGTCTGTTGAAGCCCTGTGGGCCAAAGAAAGAGCCATGGATCCAAGCCAGGCATCCTGGCAGTGGAACAGTGGTCTAATCCGAGTGGGGTGGAGGGGAAAGGAAAGGAAAGGGAGTATGTTCTGGTCCCTAGGAGAGGGGAAATTGCTTTTACAGCTTCACGCTTTATTTTCTACTCATTTTCCGAGTACAGACTGTTACGCGGAAGCATTTGAGAATTGTGGGAGCCAACACGTTTTTTTTTTTAGAGTTACCGTAATTGATGCTTCCTGTTTTAGAGAAATGTGAGGTCATATACGCACATGTGCTGGGGTATTTCAGTTGCTATCCTGGATCAGAGAGGGTACTTTATCAGGAAGGATGGCTAACTGTTTCTGCCCACTTAAGCACACACAAGCACTCACAGGCAGGAACATTCATCTATTCTACAGGACGCACACACAAGTACACGCCACATGCACACGCACACACTTGTTAATATACTGTAACTATGTCTTTCTCCTCTTTATCTTCCTGTCCATACTGTAATGTATGTCTATTGTCTCATCTCTGCTCTGTGCTGATGCGCTCTCTCTCTCTCTCTCTCTCTCTCTCTCTCTCTCTCTCTCTCTCTCTCTCTCTCTCTCTCTCTCTCTCTCTCTCTCTCTCTCTCTCTCTCTCTCTCTCTCTCTCTCTCTCTCTTCTCAGTCTCTCCCTGCGTGTCTAAGCTCATCTTTCTCACTTTCCATGTACAATATCTCCTCTCACTCTTGTTATGTCTTTCTCCTGTGAGATCTGCTCTGTCTGTTCTCTCTCTGTCTCCATCTCTGTCCATATTCAGCCAACCATATTCAATGTCTCCTGTTTCTTTGCCCCCTCTCTAAATCTATTATCACTCCACTCTGTTATGCCTGTGACCCCCCCCCCCCCAAACACACACACACACACACACACACACACACACACACACACACACGCACACGCACACGCACACGCACACACACACACACACACACACACACACACACACACACACACACACACACACATATGCCTGTACCTATTTTTATGCCTGTCTCTCTGTGTCAATATGTATTTGGTCAAGAACCCATCCTCTCTTCTATCGTCATTCTGTGTGTTTTCAGGGGCTATCAAATGTCATCAAGCTCTCCGTCTCTTTTTTTTTGGGGGGGGGGGGGGGGGGGGGTTGTTTGGCTTTTCCTCTATCACCACACTGCATTTCCTTTTGTGCATGGTTTGGCAATGTATACAAGTTAAAAATAATGTAAACAAGTCTTTCTTATCTTTTTAGTTGACCTTTGTTGAACTGTACAGTCATGAAACATTTGGTGTTGTGTTTGTGTTTTGGTGACACCTCTCGTATGTGGGCATTATTCCCTACCTAGAAATGTAATGTAGTGGACTCAAACTCTGAATATTTGTCTTTGAATTGCAGTGGAGTGTCATAGGTATCCCAAAATACAAATATTTACCGGTAAGTTCTCAAATGACTTAATTACAAGTACAGCAGGCTACTCAAGTAAACGTATGTTACTGCTCACCACTAGTCATGGTGTAGTTTGTCAAAGCGGACGTCATATTTGTGATTCCAGTTCCACTACTAATGGAAAAGATAACCACTCGCACAACTCCTTCACAGACATAGACACATTTTTCCTCAGAAGGTCACGGAAAAGAGGCGAGCCTTTAGTCTATCTTTTATTTCTCTCTCCCTCTCTCCCATTTTCTCGTTTCCAGTCTGCTTCTTTCTACTGCTCTATCTCGCTCTCTCCGCTCCGCCTAAAAGTATAGCTATAGACACTCAAAGCTAACCTTAATTTCAATTATTCAGTGAGCAAACCTCGATGAGAAAAGCAAATAACTCCAATAAACGCGCCTCAGACAGAAGCGGAAAAACAGAGAGCCCCTGACGGATATATGCTGAGGCAATTTTTTAGCCGAGTGCGTTTCCATTCTGCCTCTCGTCTGAACCCCACCAATCCACCCATCCACCCACCACTGCTATGAAAATCATCACAGTCGGACAGAAACCTTGTATCTCCAAGTTTCAAATTTGTACATTTTTTCATAAGGTAGAGCTCAACTTCACCATACAAGACTGTCTCACAAAACTAGTGAAAATGCGATGCGATCGGCGTTGTGTGCTTGTAGATCGGCTATTTTCAATATTTTAAATCATTTTTAAAATGATAAATACAAAACGAATGGTTTTGGACATACAGGGTTTCCACCTGACAACAACAACATGCTGTAATTGCCCGCTGGCTGCCTGTGGTGTGTCCACATTTCACTGTGGCCTTCAAGACAGAGCTGACCATCACCCATAATGTGGTTACAACTTAAAAAATAGACGCTTTCTGACTCAGCGTCATGATGGGTCTGTCAGTGATTGTCTGAGTCATAGTATGTGGTTGGTACCGGCCATACATATTAAGCTATGCACATACTGTATATCCAAGGTCTTTCATGCTATATTAAGCCACTATAATGTTATGTTGTACAATGTACACTACAGTATACTGTGGTACGCAGTAGTACGTTTTTTCTCGGTGTGGCTCTGCAAGATGCTAGCCACAGCTGTGTGATTGCTGTGTGCGTGTGCGCGCATATGTGTGTGTTTGTGTGTGTGTGCAGACCTAATCTTGCAAACTGCTGGACCAATCAGTGTCAAACGTTGTGGGCACACAAGTACCACCGCTACAGAAGTCTGCAGAAGTCTCAGGCTACAGAAGTCACACTAACACACACTTATGATTCATATTTCAATACTTAAATTCAATTTGATAATGGAAGTCCACGGGCTGTGATCTGGCCGAAACCAAAGTCCTTGTGAGAGCCTTGAAACCTTGTCCGTGACATCACAGACCACTGATGGCATGGATACCACCAGTAAGACTCCCTAATCGGGAAATAAGCGACCGTCAGGTCGCAGCGTGATTTTAGGGCAAAATGTGTAGGAGCAGTGTCCAAAAATGTGTTTTAAAAAATCGGCCAGATGGTGGCGCTATATGGGACAGATCCATGTTGATGACATGAGTGTAGACATACTGTGTACCGATTTGCGTGATTTTAGGGCAAAATCTGTAGGAGCAGTGACCAAAAATGTGTTTGGAAAAATCGGCCTGATGGTGGCGCTATATGGGACAGATCCATGTTGATGAGATGAGTGTAGACATACTGTGTAGCGATTTGCGTGATTTTAGGGCAAAATCTGTAGGAGCAGTGTCTAAAAATGTGTTTGAAAAAATCGGCCTGATGGTGGCGCTATATGGGACAGATCCATGTTGATGACATGAGTGTAGACATACTGTGTACCGATTTGTGTGATTTTAGGGCAAAATCTGTAGGAGCAGTGACCAAAAATGTGTTTGGAAAAATCGGCCTGATGGTGGCGCTATATGGGACAGATCCATGTTGATGAGATGAGTGTAGACATACTGTGTACCGATTTGCGTGATTTTAGGGCAAAATCTGTAGGAGCAGTGACCAAAAATGTGTTGGGCCTGATGGTGGCGCTATATGGGACAGATTCATGTTGATGGCTCTTTTGGCGCCGCCGAGGCGGACGCGTGGGTACCGGCCCCGGCTCTCCCGGTCGCTCCTAGCCTGAGTTACGGCATTTGGTCATTTTTGCACTTTTTGGGGGGTCCCTGGAGCTCCGGGGGTCTCTGGAGGGGTGGAAGTTGTGGATTGGCAGGCAAGGAATGTATGTGCAAAGTTTGGCATGTCTTGGGGCAACGGTGGCGGAGATATGAGTTGGGGAAAAGTGTGACATGACGGACAGACTGACTGACAGACTGACTGACTGACTGACTGACTGACAGACTGACTGACTGACTGACAGACAGCCGGTGGAGGTTTTGGTCAGCAAGGTAGTAAATGCGACCTGACGGTCGCAATAACTGACGTCACAGGCTGGCCATATAAAGTCCACATGAGAGCCTCATAATTCTAACATACAAGAAATCATCAACACATCTTTCCTGCTGCACTGCAAGCTTGCACATCTGCAATAAACATAAACAGAAAACAAAGGGGAGGGTGGGGTCTTTGCTGGTGCCAAGCTTAGAAGACTTCTAGGACCAATTAATCGATAATTATACTGGTATCAGCCATATCGGCCTTAAAAAAAGAAGAATGCACTTTTTATGAGAAGTCTGCATCTGCACCTAGAATCACAGTTACGGAAAAAAGGTTTATGTCCGCCGGTGATAAAGTACATAGCTTATCCGGGGAGACTTACTTGAGTTCAGGGTCGTAAACTCAATAATATTGTGTCAATACCTTGTTGTGGATTATATAATCCATCGCACGACAGAGTATTGACTCCACCTCGTCTCTTCAACCATTTTAAATCACAATCTCCAAATCCCCAAAAGTGTAAGTCAAGTCAGACAGGGGGAAAAGCAATTATTTAATTTAATGGAAAGTCATCTGACGAGCCATTAAATAAAAGATAATGCCACTTTTCCATTCAGATCGCTTGGCTTTCTCTTCACTCAAGTCCCAAATAATTTCAAGCCAACAAACATAATGAGAAGATAAGGACCCCTTGCTAGTGTTAGCTAGATAACAATTCAGCCTCAGCACTCCAAACCACACACGCCTGTAAATCCAGAGAGTTACTGCTTTATAATCTTTGTTTTCAAAAATACATGGCTGCGTGTGCGTGACCATCTGGATTCAAACCAGGGATTCCCGCATTGGGAAACCAAACATCTGCCACTCTTCCAAAGGGAAATCCCAGCTGAAACCCCTCAGCATCCGTCTGTTCCGTTCAAAGTTAACGGTGTGACACTTTGCATCTCAGTGTGGTGCTGCTGAGATCTGGGCCTGTCCAGAGGGTGGCAACTCAGCCTGACATGATCACACATGCACTCAAAATGTATTCAGCTCTCCCTCCACATGCACACACACACACACGCACGCGGGCGCGCGCGCGCACGCACGCACGCACGCACGCACGCACGCACGCACGCACGCACGCACGCACGCACGCACGCACACACGCACACACACACACACACACACACACACACACACACACACACACACACACACACACACACACACACACACACATCCTCACGCCATCTGTATGTATCTTTGATATTGTCATTGTCGGGCAGAAACCTCATATCTCCAAGTTTCAAGTTTGTACGTTTTTTCACCAAGTAAAGCCCTGCTTCATCATACAAAGCTGTTGCACAAAAGTAGTGAAAACAGCCGATCTACAAGCACAAAACACCTCGCCCCGCTAGGCGTTGTGTGCTTGTAGATCTGCTATTTTCAATAGTTTAGTTCATTTTTAAAACGATAAATACAAAACGAAAGGTCTTGGACATACAAGGTTTCCAACCCGACAACGACAATATATATCTTTGATTATTTGACCGGTTTGTATCATGACCATGTTCTTTTCTTTTCTTATGAACTCTCTTGCTCTCAAAAACTACAATGGAGCGCACTCGATACAGAACAAAAGAACACAATGTCACCCCCTTCTTTACACCTGTAAACCTGTGATGTGACAATGAAGATGATTCAGATTATCCACTTTCTTGACAGGTGCTACCCATTAAGACCAGGAACATAATTATCTGTGTCACGTTAGATTTGAACCACTTTAACCATTAGCTTATGCTTTAACTATTGAAAAATAGCAGATATACAAGCTCACAGCGCGGCACCGAATGCCGCGCTGCGAGCTTTTAGATCTGCTATTTTTGAAAAAAGAATCGCAAGATGCAAGATGAAAAGATTTTGCAAGTCTTTGAATATTTTGACCCGACTCTATATAATGACTTATAAGTCCTTCTTCGAAATCAGTGGTTCTCAAACATTTTCATGTCAAGGACCCGCCAAGTTATAGATATTTGGCCGTGGACCACCATCTCAAAATATGTTGTCCCAGGGACCCCCAGTAGAAAAGATTTGAGTTACAAAGCTTTGCTTTGAAAATGATACATTAAAAGATTTGCATGGTGCGGCACTTGGTGCCACGCTATGAGCTTGTACAGTATATCTGCTATGTTTCAATATAGCTAAAGTATAAAATTATTCCAGGTTTTAATGGGTTAATTATGCAGCAAGTATCTTAATATCACATACTAGACAATGTCCTTTTACAGTTACTGATGGTGTACTATGTTCTAAGGATCAAGGTAGTTTGTTCTCGGAGGAGGGGGGGAAGGAGAGAAGTCTCTTCAAACAGCATTGTTTTATTTTATTGTCTGATAAAGATGCTCTTAGGTTTGGCATGTGTCGCTGAGTCAGCTACGTGACCTGCAGTACCTGTTGAGCGTGGAAGCGTCTGTCAACGGCACTGAGCAATAGCCAGGTCAGGTCAGCCGACATCTGAGGGGATATGGAACACGTCCAACCGCTGTCCGTGGTGCCAGGGAGGCAACACAAAAAAAGTACTTTTCTTCAAGGAACTGCTATATTATGCCTTTTACCTCTCACAGGATCTATCTCGCTGTCTTTCTTTGTAGTGTAATTAACTGGTGGGCAGGTTGCCAAGGATCTCCCCTCGTAACTCACAGCACACCATCCCTTGCAAAGCCTTGTTTTTTCGTTTTTTTTTTCTCCTATTCATTCCCTCCTTGCTCCTGCCTGTTTCATCATTATTTCATGGATGTTCCTTGTTGAAATGTGTACTGACAGCCGTTCACATCGGCTTCTTCTCCCCGTCTGTCTGTCTGTCTGTCTGTCTGTCTGTCTGTCTGTCTGTCTGTCTGTCTGTCTGACCTTCTGATTGGCTGTTCCTATATCGTCGTTGTCGGGTGGAAACCTTGTATGTCCAAAACCGTTTGTTTTGTATTCATCATTTTAAAAATGATTTAAACTAGTGAAAACAGCCGATCTACAAGCACACAACGACTCGCACCGCAAGACGTTGTGTGCTTGTAGAGCTGCTGTTTTCACTACTTTTAAGAGGTTTCTGCCCGACAGTGACGATATGTCTGTCTAGCTGGCTTACTGACTGACTTTCTCTTAGTTCTTGTTTTTGACTTTCAGTCACTAGTACTTGTTCTTCTTTTTCCACCATGCATGCTTTGTGTCTGCATGTCTGTTTGGATTTAGCCTTGCAAAGCCAGACTGTATCACTGCGCTGCGTGGCTATGAGTCTGGGGTGAGGAAATTAATTCACAATTGAGTGGGGCCAGACCCAAATCCGCCAAGGAAAAAAAATTGCACTGGCGGATTTGTCTGATTCCAGGCAAGTTGGGATTATTGTTAAAATACAGTAAGTCTGATTATTTACACAAGTCTATCCACAACTTTCCAACATCCCATCATGCATTGCGCAGAAGGTGTGCAGCAGCTTCCCGCGCCGCAGCCGAGTGTGATCTACAAGCTCACAACGGTTGCATCTGCGACGCGACGTGAGCTTGTATTACCGGAGCTTGTATTACCGGAAGTGTCCCGCAGATAATGCTACAGTAAATTCTCATGGAAACAGATGGATATGTACGAGTCTCTACGTACACATGTCCCTGTAGTCTCTACTTAAAGTACATGAGTCACTACATGTATGAGTCTTTACTTACTGTATAGTTAAAGTCTATACTTATACAAGTTTACCATATACAAAGACATATACAATTCCCTACAGATACAAGTCTCTACTTATTGGAGTCTGCACTCGTGATTCCCTATTCAAAGTCTCTCCTCTATAAAACAACAATAACAGAAAAGTGTACTCCGGTAAATAGGCTATATTGTATATAATATACAATAGGAACAATAGCTGCCTGTTCACTTCCAGACTAAAGTTAGCATGGTAATGGCACCGGGCTAGGGCAGGATTCTCCGCCCTCCCTTTTCTTCTGCATGAGCAAAAGCACAGTCTTCTCAGAGCCAACGGTCCCAGAGCATATACAAGTACTGTAATGTTAGTACAGTAGATTGAACAAGAAGTAAACTAGCATTTTAAAAGCCCCCAGCAGCAGCAGCACAGTGCAGCATGACGGGGACCGCTGTGAACTGTAGTAGGCTAAGTGCTACTGTGCTTGTCTCAGCAAATGCTCTAAATTCAACTCCAGAATAACTTTGTGTATGAAAATCCTAAATTCTGCCCATCATTAAAAATGCACTTGCATTTTGAAATACAGGGATTATATTTCTTTGCCTATTTCATATGCTAAAATCCCTCTTTGCTAAATAATCATGTTGTCTTATAGAAAAGGCTTAGGAGAATGCTGTGTGTGTGTGTGTGTGTGTGCGTGCGTGCGTGCGTGCCTGCGTGCGTGCGTGTGTGTGCACGTTCGCTTGTGTGTGACACAGGGAAATTATCATCTCAGAAGTTCAAAGCCCCAGAACATTGGCCTTCCAATACGAATATAATTCAACAGAGCATGGGTTTACATCCTGCATATGCCAACTTCTTCAACTTGGATAACAAGCTGTGAATCCCCATAATCCAAACATTAGAACATCAGAAAGCGTACAATAATACACTTTGCAAACAATTTAAACCGAGTGTGTGAAGCAGAGAGACATTAGACGGCCCCATATGGGCCTGTGAAGCTCAGGCTTCACAGTACAGTTTATGTTGATTAATTGAATACATAGGACCTCAATGGCAACTAGTCCCCAGGCCCCTTTTGCGTTATCCTTAAAGGGCCACTTCACCTCAGGGACAACCAGATCTTATTTTATTGTCGTTTGGGACACGATCAACCTTAATGTATTACTGTACCACGTGCTGCTTAAAGTACATTTTCTGACAAATAAAGTATTGAATCAGTCAATCAATCAATCATAAACTCCCATTCCACCCCAATGCTGACAGGTGCTGCCTCAGCGCATAGGCATCGCTAGCGCAGCAACATCAATGGCCCTCCCCGCTCAGCTTCCCTCCGGCCAACTGTGTTCATAGACACGCTCAGCAAGCTGGATGAACCGCAGTGGAACTGAACCCTATAGAGACTCCATGGTGGTGGACAGGTACTAGGTAAGTGAGCTCACGAGAGAAGTACATTAATAACACAGGTTGGTGGTCAAGTAGTTCGCTACTAAAAGCAGGGATTGAACCACATTTACATGCACAAAAGAGCCAAACTGTACTGCAGTATACGTATGTGTCAGTTTAGAGAGCTATGGCTGGAGTACCAACCGTCCAGTCACACAGGATCTGTCATAAGATACACTTTGTTGAATAGCTGATATTGGGGGAATGTGGCAGGCAGTGGCAGAGGTGAAGGGTTGGGAAATAGCACACTCCCGGCTATTTTCACAACTTTTGTGCGTCACTTTTGTATGAAGTAGGGCTTTAATTTACAAAAAGAAAACATACAAATTTGAAACTCTGAGTCTGAGTTTCTGCCCTACAGTGACAATATGCAGAGGAAGAAACTCTTTGTTCTTCTGCATCTAGAGCTAGAGGAAGTTGGAATACTGCTCTGTATAGTTAATGGTGTAGCCTTACTCAGCTATGACCCAGACAGTATTAGCCTTGAATCACTATGAAATGCTACAAAACAATAAATACCAGACGTGGCATCTTGCAAAATTCAGACTTCTAGGACATACTGTAATTCACAAGGAAAAGGACAAATAACATCATCACATAAAGACGACTCCTCACACAGCCTAGAATACAAGGCAGCAAGGCCATACAACAGTGACTATAGTAAGACATTACTCCACAACCAACCAGACAAACAGTCCAGCACACTGCAGTCCTTTAACCAAAGCATCCACTATACAGCAGGGGGTCCAGGACCCCTAGGGCGGTCCTCAGAGTTACTGCAGGGGGGCCACCAAATCTTTGTGTGATAGGATATTCTTTTTACATTAACACTTTGCTAGCCGAAATACCCCTCCTTCTTGGACGGCGCCGTTGTTTTTTTTTTTTTTTCAATCCCCAGGTCGTTAGCTCACCGTGATTATCTGGATCTCCATTGGGATAGAGTGGCAGCTTTGGCCGAGGCATCTTCTCCCTGTGCGTTTCGCGTGCGCGATCAGTGCGCCTATAATCCAAGCATATAATCCAAGAATGACTGAACAGTCGATGTGACCATTTTGGCTAGCTTAGCCCTTAGCACTCCAGCTATGCTAATGTTATCGTCTAAACAGTAAACGGACGGCTGCTGGGAAGCCTCTGGAAGGAATGGACCTGACGTCACTTCTGCTTCATGTCAGACGAGCCATGCGCTATCGATGGACGAGTGGTGACTAGGGAAGGTTAGACGATCGCCGATTTTCGGATAAAAATCATTTATTTAGTTTTTAATGACCCAGTACGGTAAAAGACTCCTTGCTCAGATGTCCGGTATATTCCGGTTCTAATATTAAGGGGCTCCCTGTGGCTTGCAAAGTGTTAACAAGAATCACAAGCCTATGAAGCCATCTATGAAATCTATGAAAATGTTTACCGGTAATCTGCAGCACCATTTTATACAATGTAGTGGGGGTCCCTGCATCATTTCCCTTGCAGCTAGGGGGTCCTTGGCATAAAAAAGAAAATGTTGAAGACCCCTGCTATACAGTACGGTATATAGCAGTGGTTCTCAAAGTGGGGTTCGGGGACCGAACTGCTGAGTCAGTGTGAGCAGTGAAGGGCAGACATATTGTACGTAATAAAATCAAGAGTATGGCTGCCAATTGCTGTGTCTGTCTTCAGGCTAGCTGTGCACAAGATGTGCACGTGCATGACGGCACGTGCTCTGCGATGCCGAGTCATATGCCTGCATGAGCCGAGCCATATGAAAGTTTGCCGGCTGACAGTTTGTGGCCAATTAATATGCAATGCAGAGTGGGCCAGCGAGTCGAGTTTTAATCACACAGCCTGCAGAAAGAGCTTGGACAGGTTTCTTATGTGTTTCTGCGAGAACATCCCACGGCGCGCTCTGCCGATCAGGATGCCGTGGTCATGAGTTGGCAGGAAGAACTGCGCACCGCCAGAGTTTTAAACAGCCGCAACTGCGCTTCCCCATTCATAGTGTGAATCATGCATTCACAACACAAATTGATTATGAATCAACTAATACACCACGGTCTGAGGTCGGTGTACTGCATAGCATACGCTGTTAAATCCCCAGTGTGTCACACTCACATCTATCTATAAATGCGACAAATCTCTGTCTGTCTGTCTGTTTGTTTGTAATCCGCGTATCTCGAGAACCGTTCGTCCCACCGGCTTCAGATTCGGCACGCGCGTTCCCCGCTGCGGCGCGGAGTGCAGTGCCGGGCCTCGGCCCGACTCGGCATGCGGTTTTCCCGAAGCGGCGCGAAGCGTTCGGAATCTCCTTACGCGGAGCTGATTGTTAACATCAGGCTGTTCCTGAGGAAATCGGCACAATCGCTGACTCATTGTGACATCACTTCATAAAAGGCTCTGACATCACGTACGCCAGGAGTCAACAAAAAATCTCTCTGAATGTGTATGTATGTATGTGAATCTCGAGAACCGTTCTTCCCACCGGCACGCGCGTTCTCCAGATATGGGCATAAAATGAATCCCCGAATGCGGAGCTGATGTCTGACATCAGAGTTTTCCGCAACCGGTACTGTGTGTGCAGAGATCTCCATATATTGGGGTTTGCAGGGTGGGGACAAAGGCTAACAGAAGGCAAACAGATGGTCAAAACGGGTCCTATGACAACATGACAACAGGTATATTGGGGTTTGCATTAAAGGGTGGGGACAAAGGCTAACAGAAGGCAAACAGATGGTCAAAACGGGTCCTATGACAACAGGTATATTGGGGTTTGCATTAAAGGGTGGGGACAAAGGCTAACAGATGGTCAAAACGGGTCCTATGACAACAGGTATATTGGGGTTTGCATTAAAGGGTGGGGCAGGCATAAAATGGACGCAAATAGACAGATATCTCCATATATGGGCATATGGGCATAAAATGGACCCAGAACTATATCTGCAGTGATCTCCATATATGGACATAAAATGGACGCCGACAGACAGACAGATACAGATATCTCCATATATGGGCATAAATGGACACAGGCAAACAGATGGTCAAAACAGGTCCTATGACAACAGGTATAATGGGGTTTGCATTAAAGGGCGGGGCATTCATTCTCTATTTACATCGTTCCCGAGTTGGCCAGGTCGCCAACATGACAACAGGTATATTGGGGTTTGCATTAAAGGGTGGGGACAAAGGCTAACAGAAGGCAAACAGATGGTCAAAACGGGTCCTATGACAACAGGTATATTGGGGTTTGCATTAAAGGGTGGGGCAGGCATAAAATGGACGCAAATAGACAGATATCTCCATATATGGGCATATGGGCATAAAATGGACCCAGAACTATATCTGCAGTGATCTCCATATATGGACATAAAATGGACGCCGACAGACAGACAGATACAGATATCTCCATATATGGGCATAAATGGACACAGGCAAACAGATGGTCAAAACAGGTCCTATGACAACAGGTATAATGGGGTTTGCATTAAAGGGCGGGGCATTCATTCTCTATTTACATCGTTCCCGAGTTGGCCAGGTCGCCGACTAGACGCTGGGCCGCCAGCTTGCGCGGAGTGCAGTGCCAGGCCTCGACCCGACCCGACTCGCGGTTTTCCGAAACCGGCGCGAAACGTGCGGAATCTCCTTATGCGGAGCTGATTGTTGACATCAGGCTGTTCCGGAGGAAATCGGCGCAAGCGCTGAGTCATTGTGACATCACTTCATAAAAGGCTCTGACATCACGTACGCCACATGAGTCAACACAAAATCTCTGTGAATGTGTATGTATGTATGTAATCCGCGTATCTCGAGAACCCTTCTTCCCACCGGCACGCGCGTTCTCCAGATATGGGCATAAAGTCTGACATCAGAGTTTTCCGCAACCGGTACTGTGTGTGCAGAGATCTTCATATATGGGCATAAGTGGACAAAGACAAACAGATGGTCAAAACGGGTCCTATGACAACAGGTATATTGGGGTTTGCATTAAAGGGTGGGGCATTCATGGGGTTTGCATTAAAGGGTGGGGCATTCATTCCCTATTTCAAATTCGGCACGTGCGTTCCCCACCGCAGCAGGTAGTGCAGTGCTCGGCCTCAACCCGACCCGACCCACGTTGTTTGAAAAAGCGACAGAAATCTCATATATGGGCATAAAATGGACGCAGATAAACAGATATCTCCATATATGGCATATATGGGCATACAATGGATGCAGAATCACAAAGATCTCCATATACGGGCATAAAAGGGACACAGACAGACAGATACAGAGATCTCCATATATGGGCATAAAATGGATGCAGATAGACAGATATCTCCATATATGGGCATATATGGGCATAAAATGGACCCAGAACTATAACTGCAGTGATCTCCATATATGGACATAAAATGGACACCGACAGACAGATACAGATATCTCCATATATGGGCAAAAATGGACACAGGCAGACAAATGGTCAAAACGGGTCCTATGAAAACAGGTATAATGGGGTTTGCATTAAAGGGCGGGGCATTCATTCCCTATTTACATTGTTCCGAGTTGGCCAGGTCGCCGACTAGACGCTGGGCCGCCCTTCGGGCGGCCCAGCTTCTAGTTATACTTAATTGACCGGAATCCCACAGGGCTCTATACTAGGTCCCCCTTCCGTTTTTGGATAGTTCCAGAGATCCAGACGGTCCTTTATCGTGATTGGCTGAGCTACGTTTGAAGCTGATGTAATGCAATGCTGCTATTGCTGTGTCAAAGAAATTAGTTCAAAAATGTCTGATTTAGTAGGGAATTTAGATTTACAAAAACGTATACAATTTTAGGGTGAGAAATAGGTCATGCACTGCAGTTGCTCAATAGTGATTCATTTCACATTTATTACATACTGTATGTGAGATTCAAACATTTACGGTTCGGGAACTTCCATGCTAGTCAATGCTATATTGAGAGATTACTGTTTTATAAAAGCGATAAGCCATGCGAGAACATGTTTTACAGTGATAGTATAACAGCTAGGGGCGGTTTAGGCTATGTGTCGCGCAAAACAATGTCCCTTAGCTGTTCTAAAAATCTATGTAAAGAACAGCTTTTTGGTGCTCATTGCTTTATGAAACCGTATCAAGTCCACACCATATTACCAAGGATTTTACTGTGTGGTTTCCTCACAGGGAAAGAAGAACACAGACTTTGCGATGCGTGTCTCACTGGGTCAATAACTGTCACCAACCTCACACTAACCTCACAGTCGGAATAATGGGGAGTCAGAATTATATCATATCATATCGTCACTGTCGGGCAGAAACCTTGTATCTCCAATTTTCAAATGTGTATGTTTTTTCGCAAAGTAAAGTCCTGCTTCATCATACAAGGCCATCACACAAAGGTAGTGAAAACAGCAGATCTACAAGCACACAACGCCTCGCACCGCGAGGCGTTGTGTGCTTGTAGATTGGCTGTTTTCACTAGTTTAAATCATTTTAAAAATGATAAATGCAAAGCGAATGGTTTTGGACATACAAGGTTTTCACCCCGACAACGACGATATGCTGGTGTCACGTGCTGAAAATAGCCGATCTACAAGCTCACAGCGCGTCACACCCGCAACGCGTTGTAAGCTTGGAGGTGGGCTCATTTCCGCGTGTTACACCATCGTATGACGGTGCATATAAATTAGGCTTAACTCCTCCATCTGTGCATGGTGGTGAGGAGCGCAGCATGCCGTGGGCGTTGCAAACAGCTTCAACTGCAGTGCTTGTGTCTTGACAAGTCATCTGAATCAGCTCAGCAGATGTTGGACCCTAAAGGTTTGTGTTTGTGTCTCCAGTCTCTTCTGCAGTCGCTGCTGCAAAAAACTAAAAGAGGTTATAATGAGATCTTTTCAGTCACATGCAATATCCTCTTATGAATATTTGATTGTCAGTACCCTAAGAGAACATGACAAAAAAATTAAAAACAAAAACATTGTGGATAATGGAGAAACCAAATGGGCAATTATGAAAGAATAACGTGTTGTAGTCATTAGTCAGTCTAACAATGGTATTTAGTATTTGTTTCTCAGCCAGTGTAAATAATTGAAACTCCAGAGAAACTTTGCTTATGAATCCCTTTGCTTATGAAGTATGCATCCCTGCATACTGTACAATCTATGACCATTATATTTCTGCATATGTTATGCCAATGCTAAAATGATAATCTGTGTTTGCTAAATAAGTGCTGAATCATGTTACCATGATACATTGCTACTGAACCACGCACATGAGTTTATACTGGAGACAGTGCAGACAAACAGTGCAGACAGTGCAGACAGACAGTGCAGACAGTGCAGACAGACAATGCAGACAGACAATGCAGACAGTGCAGACAGACAATGCAGACAGTGCAGACAGACAGTGTAGACAGTAGAGGGTAGCACGGGTCCAAAAAATGGGAGCCGAGCCGAAATGGAACTGAGGAAATTTGGACCGAACCGAATGGCCCCGAGAATACAGATTTTCTAGACCCGGCCCGAAATGGAGCCGAGAGTGATTGGATCCGACCCTAAAATGGAACCGGGGAAACGGACCCGATCTGGCCAGGTCTTTGGCCCGAACTGTGTCCGATGCTATATATAATGCTTATTTTTTTACCATTATTTTTTAGACTAATAGCTTAGACACTAGCGCAGGAGCAGCGCACCTCAGCCGCAGCTCTGAGGACCGAGAGGTGAGAGCTATTGCGGAGGGTTGCGTGCGCCGTGCGTCATGCAGAACAGTTAGATTTTCAGCAGTCCCCAGCTGAACAATCACCGTGACATCCACAACAAACACGTTCCTCCTCCTGCGCTCTCGTCTGCCCCACCAAAGTAATCACGGACTGAGACGAGCGTCGGTGAGTTTGTGTTGCAGATAGACAGATTTTCGCCGACTTTATGTCGCCCGTCCCCACAGATGAATCGAGATGATGTCCAGAAACATGCTCCTTATAGGCTAAATGACGTTCCGACCTGCATACAGGTGGCCTTTGTTTGCGTTTCACCTCGCAAAAAAAAGAAAAGAACTTCAGCGGCAGTGCAACGCTTGAGATTGGATGTCTCATTAAAAACAATATATATTTTAAAGTTGAAGGCTAAATACACAGTATATTTTTAAACCTCGGGTCCTCTCGGATCCTTGTGGGTAAATGCATTTACCCGAGGCAATTAGACCCTACCCTACCCTTACCCGAGGGCCAAGTGAATATTTTAGACCCGAAACGGCTCGGTTCTCGGGTTATCGGGTCCTGGAAGACCCGTGCTACCCTCTAGCAGACAGTGCAGACAGACACTGCAGACAGACACTGCAGACATTGCAGACAGTGACAGTGCAGACAGACTGCAGACAGTGCAGATAACAGTGCAGACAGTGGAGAAGTTCACAAGACAAGCCCATGGCCTGTAACCACGGCAACGGGAGCAGACTGGGTGCCTCTCCTTGTCGACACTTCTCAACTCTGTGTGTGTGCGTGTGTGTGTGTGTGTGTGTGTGCACGTGCACGTGCACGTGTTAAACAGTGCTGCATGTGCACTGTACTGTATGTGCGGTCACGCATCTACAGCACCCCACCACGACCAAAAGTGAAACGTATGGTATTTGTTTTCGTCTGTATGTACTGTATGTGTATGTATGTTAACTACCTCTGTTCCCAGACAAAGGAGCCATGATATTCCCTATATGAACATTTAGAGGTTGTGGTGTGTGTGTGTGTGTGTGTGTGTGTGTGTGTGTGTGTGTGTGTGTGTGCGTGCGTGCGTGCGTGCGTGCGTGCGTGCGTGCGTGCGTGCGTGCGTGCGTGCGTGCGTGTGCGTGCGTGCGTCTGTCATGCATGTGTGCTCTCATATCAGCTCAGCACAGCAGGTGCTTGGCTCCAGTACACTGCTGCAACTAGTGAAGCTGAATGCATCGCAGCCACCATGGGAAATATAAGCTTGTTTGTTGACTCTGTGCACTGTGCACTGTGTGTGTGTGTGTGTGTGTGTGTGTGTGTGTGTGTGTGTGTGTGTGTGTGTGTGTGTGTGTGTGTGTGTGTGTGTGTGTGTGTGTGTGTGTGTGTGTGTGCGTGCTCTGAGTGAGACGGAGTGAGCGTGAAAGAGAAGGAGAAAGGGCGAGAGAGAGAGCCATGAGTCACTGGATGATGGAGAGAGATGGAGAGGAGAGAAAATGAAGAGGATTTCTGTCTTTTTTTTTTAAGGAAAAACCACATTGGGCAGATGGAGGGAGGGAGCAGGAGAGGAGAGGAGAGGAGAGGAGAGGAGAGGAGAGGAGAGGAGAGGAGAGGAGAGGAGAGGAGAGGAGAGGAGAAGGACAGAAAGGGTGATCATGCAGGAGAGAAGGGGCAGGGGAGGG
Source organism: Nannobrachium achirus (assembly GCF_963921795.1). NCBI lineage: Eukaryota > Metazoa > Chordata > Actinopteri > Myctophiformes > Myctophidae > Nannobrachium > Nannobrachium achirus. The sequence goes on along the minus strand of NC_137813.1, from coordinate 26,965,501 downwards.
ATAGAGAATAGGGCATCTGAGAAAACAACAGAGAGAGAGAGGGTTGAAAAGCCATGAGAACACAAAGTAAAGTAAATAAAATCTTGAGGGATAATTCACCTGCACGTTAGATTCTCAATATCTCTCTCTCTCTCTCTCTCTCTCTCTCTCTCTCTCCGTCCATCCTTCCTTCTCTGACTCCCCGCCAGGCACGTGCACACATAGACATCAAAGGGGGCTTGAGCCCCTGCCCTTTTATCCGTCTGTAAAAAAGTGCCGTCTCCAGACCATGAATGCACTATGTTGAAAGAAATGCAAATGCCCTCCTTTCCATGCCATACCATACCTGAAGGCAGTATTCAAGAGAATTGCCTTGTCCAAACTCTCCTGAACTTGAATGCAGCATCCAAAAGTTATTGTTAAAGTCCAACTTCTCTTCTATCTCAGCCTCAGGTCCAGGAGCAGCGATGGAGCCGTTGCTGTCAGCTGTCGTGCTCGTGCTGGATGCTGTTTTTATTTTTTTGTGAAGCCAAAATGTTCAAGGCTTGTCCCTTTCAGCGGCCGTCTTTTTATAGGTGGCACATTGGCATTCCGGTCAGGTCTACTTGCTGTAGTGTTGGCTTTTATTGTTGGCTTTATCCATCGTGTTGTTTGTTGTCTTTTTTTCTTCTTCTTCTTCTACTTCTGTACTTATTGCCCTTTTATTCGTCTGTAAAAAAGTGCCGTCTCCAGACCATGAATGCAGTTTTCACTATGTTGAAAGAAATGCAAATGCCCTCCTTTCCATGCCATACCTGAAGGCAGCATTCAAGAGAATTGCCTTGTCCAAACTCTCCTGAACTTGAATGCAGCATCTTATGTTGAAAGAATTGTCCTCTTTTGTAGAAATCAAGCATCAGAAATAGCCGACCTCCAGGGCGCTCGCTGGCCTAGTGGTCAAGGTGCGTACCACATACTAGGCTATGATGCCTGCTGGCGTCGCTGGTTCGATTCCCGATCCGAACGACCTTTGCCACATGTCATTCCCCGTCTCTTTACCCGTTTCCTGTCAGTCTACTGTCCTATCAAATAAAGGCATAAAAAGCCCAAAAAATAAATCTTAAAGACCCAATGAAATGACTATTTTGGGTATTTTATTTTGAAGTTTCAGTTTGAAAAGGAAGCCTGTGTGTTTCTGAACCTATCCGAGGGGACCAGCCCTTCAGGCGATGGGATTTAAAATATGGGTAATGGGAGTAATGGGAGCCAGCAATGGGAAACAAACAGGTGAATGTAATCAAAGGTTCATTTATATTCAAAAACTCTATCTATGTCATCACTTTTTGAATTTCTGTTCACAGGAAGTAATTAAGAATGGCCTATTTAGGGACCTTTGATATAAATAATATACACAAAAAAAAAATATTTTCTATTTTTTTGGCATCTAGTGTTAGGTATGGCCATATTATCACTACAGATATGCTCTAAAAGTGTGAAAAACATGTTTTTGATTTCACCCCGTCTTTAAAAAAAATAAAAATAAAAATAAATAGCCGACCTCCAAGCTCACAACGCGTCGCAGCGCGACGCGTTGTGAGCTTGGAGGTCTGCTATTTTCGATAGGCCCTTTGTACAGTAAGGCCCTTTTAGAAATTTCAGCCCCGGCCTCTCTTAACATTCTCTGCACGTCCCTGCTCCTGGTCGATGGGCTCTTGGAGAGGCTGGCTTCAGTTAGTGGTTAATGAAGGATAATGACATTGTCTTTTGGGAGAGATGCATCTAATTATTTTCTCTGGCAGAGGGTTGCAGGTGTGTGTAGTGCACAGTACATAAGTGGGCCACTGTGTATATGTGAGTCTGGGGCTCAAGATAAAAGTCTTAAATTCTTTTTTGAAAGAAAAGGGTACAATAAAACTAAATATATATATTTTAATTATCTTTCTTGGCATGCAGAAATTGGTCAGACATATTTAGATTAATTTAGATTATATTCCACTTTATTGATCCCAATTCCAGCAATGCATTCAGCACTGCATTCAAATGCGTGCACGCAGGGTTTGAATTATACCCAGAGAGCTATTTTTGAAAATGTTCAGGTATTTTCGGGTATAAAGTCGGCCCAAAACAGGTATTTTCCTATATTAAATCATATTTCTCATTTCACAATATTAATTTGGGTGTCTTTGGGGCTTCACATTGGCTATGTTGACAACTCCAGGCAGTCATTTCTGTTCATATATTAACTCACCATTTGCTCCAGTCCATTCCTTGCTTTCCCAATGCCTCCATCTGAGCTCTGACTCCTCTGAGCCATCCAAAAGTTATTGTTAAAGTCCGACTCCTCTTCTATCTCAGCCTCAGGTCCAGGAGCAGCGATGGAGCCGGTGCTGTCAGCTGTCGTGCTCATGCTGTTTGCTGTTTTTTTATTTTTTTGTGAAGCCAAAATGTTCAAGGCTTGTTCCTTTCAGCGGCCGTCTTTTTATAGGTGGCACATTGGCATTCCGGTCAGTTCTACTTGCTGTTGTGTTGGCTTTTATTGTTGGCTTTATCCATTGTGTTGTTTGTTGTCTTTTTTCCTTCTTCTTCTACTTCTGTACTTCTTCTACACCTGGTCTCTTCTTCTACCCCCACCATGGGTTAGTAGCAGTCGAAGGAGCGCTCATGGGCGACACATGTTGGTTTAGAGGTGAAATGCAGCCTTTTTCACAGAACTTAATACACACACACACAAACACACGCACGCACATTAAATCTTTCTTATCCTGCTCCATTCCGCCCTCCGCCCTCACACCTGCTGCTTTTCTTCTTTATCTCCTTGCCTCGACTCTGGTCTCTGTCAAATCATTCGTCATCCTTCTCTCTTTACCTGTCTGAACTTTACAAGGCTTGGAAATGTTCCAATAAAGAAAAGAGTGAAAAGAGTGTGCATGCAATTGTGCCTGCATGTGTTAATTCTAACTGACAGCTATGCGTACTTTGCAAGGCATATCAGTATTGTTGATTTAGCGCCATATTGTGCTTTATTTAACCTTCCGTCAACAGGATTTATTTGTCACTCATTCATACCAGTAAGGGTGAAAAGTGACCTTGCCCTAAAGGGCGAGGTCGCGCACATCGCCTCGACCTAAAGGGCGAGGTCGCTCAGGACGGAATTAGCACAGGACAGAATTCATTTGCAAGTGTCTCGGTTGGTTGTTTAACTCATTTAGTGCCCCTGAAATTAACGGATTATAAAGTCCACGATGCCACCTTCAGGCTGGCATCACCGCCGTTATCTTATTTTGAAGGCCAGAAGTCCACCACGCAATCACTTCCGGTCTGACGTCATCGGATCGTGCGCCGGAACCGATCCGTGTCCACGTGGAGTTGTGTAATGGCCGACCGGGAGCTTTTATAACTGTGTAACATAAGCGAGCATCTGCCTCCATCCTAGCTTCTAAAGTGTAGTTTTGAGATAATGGACATTAAAGATGAGATCCCCTGTCCACCTCAATGTTATGGATGGGACTATTTTGTGCTCGTGGAGCCGTGATGATGCGAAATCAGCGACGGATTTCGTCTCCGGACCTGCGGTCATTCTTCTCGGTAATGTACTCGCCGTTACAGTAATATATTACTTTTCCCGAGTATACTCGGGATTGGCACTCCGGGTACTCGAGTACTTTTCACGAGTCTTCTCGGGATTGGCACTAGATGAGTTAAGTTGGACAAATAGTGGACAAAATATCTTCCCAAATATGGATGGGCTTAATAGTGATGACATCAGGGATCTCCATATATGGGCATACAAGGAACAAGGACGGAGTGTGATGTCACAATGTGATGTAACAACAATGTGATGTCATAGGTCTTAGGTAGCTATAGACATTTAGGCATTACTCACAAGTCATGGACGGACAAGATACGGACAAGATGTGACCGTTTTCATAGTTAACTGCGACCTACTGTACTGCCGCAACAAGTGTGCAGTGAAATGTTGGTGTGACATGCTCTGCAGACCATTAATAACAATTATGATAACAGGGAATAAGTTGTAAAATAATAGTAAAGTAAAAAGTGTAGTGTAGCCTACATAATATGATGCCAGAATGTACAATAAGTGCAAACATAATGTGCATACTTAGTAGTGAAATGCAAGTATACAGTATGCATGGGATAAAAGAAGAAAAGTGTGCTCTGTTGCATATGAGTGAAAAGAAAATGTAGGCCTATCGCCGAGTTGCTGTTTACCGGTATGTTCAGACGAATGACTGTGATGTTTGTTCAAATGGAGTGTTGTTTATGAGGAACGAGGGGTCACCATTTTGAGAGCAGCGTGTACTTATGGTACAGTGAGGGAGAAGCACTGCTTACAGAGATGTTAAAGTACCAAACCACTCTAAGATGCTGTCTCACAGCAAGTGCAAACCGCTAGTGTTTCTATTTGGAAGCCTCGATAATGTCAACAGATTGGTTGCGAGGGGTCTACAGATGGCAGAAATGCCTGAGTCAAACGCTAAGGCACTGACAAGGTTCTGCTCTGTATCTGTTATTATAATATAATTGCCAGTTGTTTGCTTGTAAATGTTGGTACAGTTGTTGCGGGTTGGGGACGGGGACTTGTATCCAAGGTGTAGGTGCTTATTTGGGCACTCTTAAAACAACATACTGCATTAGACAATAAAGTTTGACTTTAAGGATCCATTCACAATCTAATGTGACATCACCAGGCTTTCCACTGCAGCAGTCCTACAACAAGCACTCCCTCTGCCCAAACGCACGCACGCACGCACGCACGCACGCACGCACGCGCACGCGCACGCACGCGCACGCACACGCACACGCACACGCACACGCACACGCACACGCACACACACACACACACACACACACACACACACCCTAATGAGTCTTCTTATTCCTGTGTTTTTCTGCCACTAATGGACTGGCCTGTTTTCTCCAGATTGTAATGTACTGCACACGTCCAGTGCCAATTAAGAGACCAACTCTTTTGCTGTCTCCTGAGTGTATATATATATTGTGCTTGTCTAGCATGGTCCATTCATAAATAAACATTAGTACAGTAGTAATCACTGGAAGGAAAGTTGTGACAGTTCATGAATACGTGACATTAGCTATAAGTACTGAGATACTTGGCTAATGTCAGCATAGTAACATTTTAATCTGACCGTGTACACATATAACCAAATATGTTTACATGTGTACACATTGCAGAAAAATATAAATCTGCTTTGAATAAGTTCTGGGAGTGCTTAAAAGTTTAAGCACAATTCTGCAGAGTGTTTAGAAGCCACTGCTCAGGCCCATGTCAGCTGTATTGGACGTGATCTCAATTTCAAATTGAACCAGCAGCGTCTTGACTGCATACTCTGCAACTAAACTGCCAACATCCCTCATTCCATTGTGGTGCCCACTGCCCATAGCACCGTTCATTATTTTACTATCTATCTATCTGTGTCTGCCTGCCTGCCTGTCTAGATCAGAGGTTCTCAACCTGTGGGGGTCCCCAAATTATTTTGGGGGGTCCCCAGATGATGAACTGAATGTGCAAGATTGTTTTCTCACTCAACAGTAAACAAACCAACATAAATTTTAAGTGTATAGAGGGTATGTGCACATTTCTTAAGTGTCAATTTAAGGACTTTTTAATACCTCTAACATGACAATGAAACATTGGCCAAATTGTCAAATATATGAGGTTGGTGCTTCCTGATTGGTCCACCATAGGTCTGTCAGCCTTTAAAGAAGGTCTCTCACACAAAAGTTTGCCTGATGAAGGTTTAAATACCGAAACGTTGCATCTCTTTATTAAATTCCCCTTTTTGCATTTGAAGACAGTGTGCGTGGAGTTTTTGCCTTTTCAGTTCACCGACCATTGTTTGGTCTCTCCTCGACAGCACCTGTCGCTGTAGGTGTGCAAAAGCCTTTCGTTTCAAATATATGAGGCAGAAATTGTGAAAATAGTTGCGAGGCGTCGTGAGCATGTAGATTTTCACTATTTTCACAAAAGATCCATTTTATTCAAAATGTAATGCCTCAACTCTTAGTGCTCGTCAGGGTGGGGGGGTCAGGGTTAAAATATGATTATTAAGGGGGGCACGGCCTGAAAAGGATGAGAACCACTGGTCTAGATAGTAGACATCATACCACTCAACTCAAATCAACTCTTAGCATCTGAATGGCACCTGAAAGAGTAGAGGTGCAAAGACAACAAGTCAAGCGTCACTCCGTGTTTCCCACTGTGCTGACAGAGTGCAGCATCATGTCTCTCAGATCACCGACAGGAGGAAGACGGGAGAGAATGCATGTGTGAAAGGAGGCAGCCCTCCGCTGTCTCATCCCTTCATCCATATTTCAACAGGGGCCTAATGGGATGACATGATCCTCCGTTACACACAGAGAGAGAGAGACAAAGAGACAGATAGACAGACAGACAGGCAGAGGGAGAGAGAGGCTGTGGCAGTGATTAACCCTTTTGATACTGCTAAAACACTGCTAAGCAGGGCAGGAATTTCATGGACGCCATGAAGGCCATGGCCGTCGTTGCCCCTCAGTTTGGCATTGTGTCCCTCAATAAAATGGCATGCCCTGAGGCCACAGTGGCCCTGACTGTACCACTACTCCAGTGTAGACACCAGTGTCTTTTGTTGAGACCCCATTTTTTAAACCAATCCAGTATCTTTGATTAGCGCAGGGCTGATCATGGATCAGATTGTAAATACCAATTTATTTATTTCACAGCAGATAGTCTATATATTAAATTTAAAATCATCCTTAACAGTTAAATTAAATTAATTATTTCAATGGCCTTTGTACCCTCAAAAAATGGACAACCCCAAAAGCCAAGTGGCCTTGCCCCCCAGGCCTGTTGCTAAGTGTTAATTCAACTTTTCAGAGGATATGCAGTATGCTGTAAGTGGAACAGAATAGGGTTCATTTCTAACAGCATACATGTGTACACACGGACACAGCTTTGCCCAACTAATTTTGCGGTCTGTAAAAAGAAAAGCCTTGCAAAACAAAAGCATATCTGAATGCCAGCCTCGTTAGCTGGACCCCAAACCACCATAGTACTAACTCTCTCTCTCTATCTATCTCTCTCTCTCTCTCTCTCTCTCTCTCTCTCTCTCTCTCTCTCTCTCTCTCTCTCTCTCTCTCTCTCTCTCTCTCTCTATGTACTTCTCTGTAATTGGAGGAATGGCGAGTCCATCCCTGTGCACCACAGGTGTTTCATAAAGGGAGACTAAAGAATGCACAAGGGGCACGGACAGATGAATGAGACCAGGGAGAGTGGGAGCAAAAGAGGGCAAGATTATTACGTGTTGTGTGTGTGTGTGTGTGTGTGTGTGTGTGTGTGTGTGCGTGCGTGCGTGCGTGCGTGCGTGCGTGCGTGCGTGCGTGCGTGCGTGCGCATGAGCAAGTGTGCATAAGAGAGAGACATAGAGAGAGAGAAAGAGAGAGCAATAGACATCTGCACCGCAGCACCGCAACAGTCTGCAATGCTAATTTAGTCAGCGAAAAGTTGGTCTCTCTCTCTCTTTCTCTCCCTCCCTCCCACGATAGCTTAGCTACCCCTGATTTCTAGACAGTGGAGTTGGCCATGACCAGACATGGGCAGATTGCCATGAAAACACTCTGGTGCCACTCTCAGTCTCATGTATCTAATAAAATAGATGAATTAAAAGCATTTATCAAACACAACATCTTCTTAGGCACCTGAAAGCACTTGCTCCAAGCCTCATCACGACTCCCCCAGACCATCGCAATTACTATGAGCAGCAGTTGAACCAAATGGACTCTCATCTGTAACTCGGAGAGTGGACAAATGTAACCAAATGGACCATTACGATCCCATTTGGTAGCAATTGTGAACTAGCACTCTGGTAAATCAGTTGTTCCCAAACTTTTTAGCCCGTGACTCAAAAGATATATTAGACATTTGCCCGGGACCCAAACTACCCACACTTGCACACTCGCACGAACACTCGCACGCAGGGGCGTCACACCAAATTCTGGGCCCTGGGTACAAGGATTCACTGCGGGCCCCCCATGAATGTTAACTATTGAGAAATAGCAGATATACAAGCTCACAGCGCGGCACCGAGTGCCACGCTGCAAGCTTGTAGATCTGCTAGTTTCCATGTCAGTGATGCTCAAACTTTTTCATGTGAAGGACCCCCCATCTCAAAATATTTAGTTCCAGCGACCCCCCAGAAGCAAAATTTGAGTTACAAATGTTCACTTAAAAAATACATATATTCAAAGATGTGCGCACATTTTCACGACTTTTCAAAAATAGCAGATCTACAAGCTCGCAGCGCGGCGCTGTGAGCTTGTATATCTGCTATTTTTAAATAGCTAAAGTTACTAGGGCCCCTCCACCTTGGGCCCTGGTAACTCAGTCCCACTTTCCTACCCCTTGTGACGCCCCTGCTCGCACGCACGCACAAACAAACGCACACCCTTCTCTCTCCTCCCACCTATCAGCCCATCCCTGCATCGCTGCTCTCAAGCTGACTTCTGGTCCTGTCTCTCTTCATCCTACTGAGACTGTTCAAACGCGCACTTTCTGCCAGGGTGAAAAACACAGAAAACACAGAAATGTCCACATTTCTCTGTTGACTGAACCCTCGAGGCAAAGAGAAGTATCCTAAGCAGTTGCAGTACCAATCCTAAAGTGTATATATATTGTTGTTGTTTTTGCATTGTGGACCTATAAAGTATGCACCATAAATTCCTTCTTGAATGCACTATGTGTGATTTCGGATTTATTGTAATTCACATGATACTATGTTAACATGCTGCCATTGTCCAGCTTTGTTGTGCTCACTTTAAGTTACCTTTCTTTTACTTCTAATTATTTTTACTCTGGAAAACTGCAATCGTGAAAGCGTGCATAATGTAAATAGCTGTTTCAGCTCATCTTTACCTATAATTGTTCCTTAAAAGTTGACATTGTGATTGATTGATTGATTGATTGATTGATTGATTGATTGATTGATTGATTGATTGATTGATTTATTGATTGATTGATTGAACAAATACAGTACAAGGCTATCTTAAAACGTCAACCCTTTACACACTGTACACACTTTACCACTTTTTTGCTGCTGCAGTTTTTGTGCATGTATAACATCCCGTTTTCTTTGTTGCTTTTACTATATAAAAGTTAGACTGTTTGCACAGTCTGCAAGAGCATGCCACACCAAAATGTCACTGCACATACTTGTTTAAGCATGAACTCACAAATGTCATAGTGCTATTAGGGGAGCATGAGGAAGCATAAAGGGCTTTTGCACACAGGACCGTTGTGTTTCTTTCCGTTTGCTGCATGATTAAAACGCATTGGATTTGGTGTGCAAGGCTGTGTGGAATCCACACTGCGGATCCGAAAAGGAGTCATAAAAGGAGTCAATGAGTTTTTACCGCATGCGACAAGACGCACAAATCGAACTATGTTCGATCAGGAAAAAAAACGCACTGCCGCAGCCACCTGCCGCATGGCAAATTCGGTGCCGGTGTGCATGAGGTAATAGAGAATCATTGTTTTCTTTAAAAAAAATGAAATCGTCTATTTTTTCTGTGCGAAAAAAACCCTGCGTCTGTGTGCAAAGGCAAAGCCCTTAAGACTAAGTAAAACGCCTTAAGGTCGAGAAGTGACCGCAGGTTGCGGGGAAACAACAGAATTAAAAAAATAGTCAGTGACCGCTCTCTCTCTCTCTCTCTCTCTCACTACACTTTGATCAACTTTACACTTCGCTTTTTGCTGGCTCCTCCTCCTGCCATGGTGGGGAAAGTAGCGTTCGCTCCTCTTCACAGACAACACACTGAACCTTGCTGCTTTCTCAGAATGCAGCAGCGAAATACCATTGCTGGTGTGAATTGAACATTCGGCACCCGCTGCCAGCGGCGCTAAAAACATTGAGGACTGGTTCCTAGAAAGCCAGCTTGATGTATGTGCACAATAATGAATTGCCTTTTTCTGCCTGGTGAAGACCTATAAGGTCGAAATGTTGCGCCATTAATTTTCCATAGCACGATTTTGTAAACCATTATTCACCCAGTGCCATTTGCTTAAGCTGTTATCCTGGGTGCTATACTCTCCCTCTGCCAACCTGGGGAGAGCCCCGAACTGAGCTCATGCTTCCTTCAATGCATGCAGAGTGAGCACACCGCACACCGCTTCACCTTACAGGGGGGGGGGGGGGTTCCCCGGTAGGGCGTAGCATGTGGAAGGAACACATTATTCCAACCAAGTGGAGACCAAGAATAATGTATGTTTTTTCTACCCTATAGGGGACACATGCAAATTCCACACAGAATGGCCCTTTTACCAATCCGACCTATAGGGTATGGGCACTGATGACACGGAGGAGCCCCCAGCGCGCAGCGCCCCCAATGTCCCTGGGCAGATGTCATTCCAATCCTTAAAAGTCACATCTGCGTCCCTGGAGGGAATCAAACCCACCAGTGCAGCGCTACCGACTCGTGCAGCTCACGAGGGAGACTGAGCCCTTCATGCTCATCACTCTCCTTTTGTTTATAAAATGACCAACAACACAGGGACACCAAGCGTGTTAAAGTGGTCAAGTGGTTGTGCTTCCTGGCTCCCCTCTGAGCTTTAGTTTTTAATTTGTAACCGTTTGTCCAGAACATTGCTCTGCAGTTGACAAATGAGCTGTGGAGTCCCCTTTGCTCTCTCTCTCTCTCTCTCTCTCTCTCTCTCTCTGCTCCCTGTCACTTTTCTTTTCTATGTCCCTCTACCTCTCCACACCAATACAATATTAATTCACATGTGGCCCGGAGAGAGGGAGAAAGAGAGAAAGAGAGAGAGAGAGAGAGAGAGAGAGAGAGAGAGAGAGAGAGAGAGAGAGAGAGAGAGAGACTCAATTATGCATGCATGGCACCGTGGCCTGTGTCTCTCCACACACCAGTGTTTTCTCTCTCGTTCCTTTCCCCTCTCTCTCCTCTCTCCCATTCACACCAGTGACATTCAGGTGACCCTCTTGCAAACTATGGGAAGCTGATGAAGTCACCAGAGAGTCTGATGGGTTGAACGACCCTGAACTTTTAACTGAAGAAAAAGAAAGAATTGGAGCCTCAGCGCATACTTAAGGTACGCCTTGGTCCCCACTTGAGTGAAGAGTGCATAACGTGCCTGCGTGCGTGCATGTGTGCGTGTGCGTGTGTGTGCGTGACACACACGCACACACACACACACACACACAGACACAGACACAGTAATTAATAAAGACAAGAATATTGCCCCCCCTGCTGTGCTGACATGCCTGCAAGGTACCTGCCACAACTCCAACACACGCACGCACACACACATGCAAGCACGCACACACACACACACACACACACACACACACACACACACACACACGCACACGCACACGCACACGCACACACACACACACACACACACACACACACACACACACACATACGTCACACATGTCATGTACGCACACACCAAATCAAATACAGAAAGCAAGAAACGAAGCAGAATGAATTACAGCCCAGACATCATTGTGACATCACACACCGCTAAAGTGACAAAACATACACACACTGTTTATACCGGTGGTCGTCAAAGTTCCAGGGTTCCAACTTTACAGTATGTTGGCTATCGGCGATCTACATGCTCACAGCTTGTCACTCCTTGTCGCTCTGTGAGAATTTTGAATAATTTATAGTTTTTGTTTTTTGTTACTGTACATAAATCTTCTTCTGGGGTGCCTGGCACAAACCCTTTTCAGATCGGGGTCCACAGCCAAATACATATCAATTTGGGGGTCCTTGACATGAAAAGGTTTGAGAACCACTGGTTTATCCCTGCATGGCCCAGTGTTGCTTTTTGGCAACATTTTTTAAATCATTTTTTTTTTTAAATTATAATTCGTTTTCCTGTTCTTTTTTCACATTAACATCACCATTAAATCCTATTGTTTAGTATTACAATGCCATTGGCCACGATATTTGCATATAAATACCCCCCACAGAGAATGACATTCACACCTCCCAGAGAAGTTGAAATTCCAGCATCTGGACGAACACCATCTCACTTTTTAACTGAAGCTATTCCTCACTAAAACATAAGTAAAATGCCTGTAATATTGTTTTTCGTGATCATTAGAATGTCTAGAACATGTACATATGTTATTATTGTGAAAAATATCCCCAAAATGCAAATTAGAGCATGATTTATGATTTATGATTTATGGCTATAAAACCTTAAAAAAACATTATTCATTTTTTAACATTACATTTTCCTGTGATTAGGACTGCTACAACACCATCTGATTTTTTTTATTTTTTTGGGCCAGTAGAAATACTGCCATTTTGAAACAGCTCCCATCAGGGTTCCCCGCCAGAAGCCTCCATAGACTTCAATGTAATTTATAGTGCACGGATCATGCACGCCCATGCACAGATGATGCACCATGTTTGTGCAGTTTGTTCACAGCTTTCAAACAAAAAAATCCGATTGGAAATCCGTTCAGGCATTCTTGAGATAATAGCCATTATGTTTTACATGTTATGTAATCAAAAATGGCCGCCCTGTTTGAAAGATGGGGTTGTATGGGGGTTGAACATGCAAAATCGCGATTGAAATCATGCTTACTAGATTTGATGGGGTCCAAAAAAAAAATTTCAAAAAAAAAAATTTCAATTTTTTTTTTTTTTTTTTTTACAAACTCGTCATACTAGTCATAGGCAGAGTGGACACACTTATATAACTCGTCAAACTAGTCATAGGCAGTAAATGAGTTAATTCGGGTCTTGCACAGCATGGCCCACTGCCTGCCTAGTACTCCACTGCTGTCGGGCAGAAACATTATATAGATTAGATTAGAGTTTATTTGTCATTGTAACAATACAGTAGGTACAGGCACAGTTTCATTGTCAACGATCAACTCATTTCCAAAGTACAGTACACATACAAGCACATTCACAGTACAACGAAATGTATTTGTGCATTTAAGGGTGCACGGCTGCTGCCATGTACGGCGCTGATATATCTCCATATCTTGTCAACAATGTATGTTTTATTTTTTTCAACATGTATGTTTTATTTTTTTTAAATAAATGAATGCCCTACTTCGTCATGCCACACAAAAGTAGCAAAAAAAAGCAAAACTAGACGATCTAAAAGCTCACAATACATCGCCAATGAGTAACTTTTAAATCATACAATATACACAATACAGCTGGAAGTAGCTAGCTTTCCACAGCAGTGTAAAATTATTTTGTTCTTACTTATATTTGTGTTTTATCTTATTTCGAAGATAAAACACATATTGTGGAATCCTGCCATGATATAGTGTATGTTTTTGAATACATTTCACAGGTCCACAGGTCAATAAAACACACTTGAACAGAAGCGGGAGATGTTCACATACCAATACAGTTCTTTTCATTTTCCACAAGTGCTGACCCCTCCACATTTTTATTGGCATCATTACAAGAGTCAAGCGGCCATTCCCTCAATTTAATGTGCAAGATAATAGGCACAACTGGGTTCACTGGCTGCCAAGTCGGGCTGCCAGGAGCGCCGCCGAAAGTTAAATGATTAAAACGAGAGGAAAGTAGGAACGGGGACACCCACCACATTTGCGGGTACAAACAGATGAGCTTTTGATTGATATGCTCATTCTTTTGGCATCACAACTAGTGAATGCAAGCTTGCCATTTCTTGGATGTATCAAAATATCATTAAAGTGTCCTTGAACAAGGCACATAATGCTCAATGAATCCAGAGGATCTCTCATTGGACAACCTGCCGGACAGCTCCTATAGGGTGGCAACTGGTTCAACAAGCCCCATGTATACTTCATCGTATAATGGCATCGCATGGCAACAATAGCAGATCTACAAGCACACAACTCATCACAATAATAATCTTGATCTAAATGTGACCAAAACTAAAGAGATCGTTGTTGCCTTTAGGTCAAATAGGGGAGCACTCACTCCCATCAACATAGATGGTGTTGTTGAAATAGTGGACAGTTTTAAATACTTTCGGGTGCACATCTCCAAAGACCTTAAATGGTCTCTTAACTGCACCTCTATAGTAAAAAAGGCACAACAGCGTCTTTATTTTCTGAGATGCCTAAAGAAGGCTGGCGTGTCCACAAAGACACTGATAAACTTCAATAGATCCACTGTCGAGAGCCTTCTCACACAGGGAACATTACGGCTTGGTATTGAAGCTGCTCTGTAGAAGACAGCACTCTTATTGATAGAGTAGTGAGATCAGCCCAGAGGATCATCGGTGCTGATCTACCTTCTATAAGGGACATCTATAGTGAATGGTGACGTGATAGGGCCCTGAAAATACTCAGGGACGCCATCCTGGTAATGGTCTTATCACTCTGCTACCTGCAGGCAGACGCTATATCGTTGGGAGCGCTGATGCACTGAGCCGTTATGCTGATTGTACCTTGTACCTGCACTGTCTTATATGTGTTTGTTCTGTTTTAATGTGTGGCTAGTGAACAACAAATTCCAATGCAGTGTAATGTACATTTTAGTGCAAAGATAAAACTTGAAATCCGAAACACAAATCCGAAACACATTCGTCGGGAATCGAACCCACGACTTGCTGGATTAGAGGCTGCATTAGGCTGCTTTAGAGCCTACAGTATATGCCCCCTTTTTAATTTTTTAATTTTTTTAATTTAATTTTTTTACAGTATATAACCACTATGCAAGCTTTATGGCCAGCTTTAAAGTGCTTAAATGAAACCATATGTAAAACATGAACATGCATATTCAGCAGAAACCTTTGCTGGCTCAATAAAATGTACAGTAAAACATTCCCATGTTGCATTGATAAAAAACAAAAAACTATAATTAAATAAATGCAAATTATACAGAACTCATCCCACACATCCATTATGTCCATACAGTAAGATAAGAATCATGGCAAAATAAAATGTCTGTGATTTTACTCTTTTCTTCCGTGTTTTCCTCTGCTCTGAACCCAACTCATGTCCCTGCCTTCCACTGTCTTTACCATTTGATCCTACCATTTGATCCTAGTGTTCTGTCAAATCGAGTTCATGACAGCACTAAAAGTGTGTGTATGTGTGTGTGTGTGTGTGCGTGCGTGCGTGCGTGCGTGCGTGCGTGCGTGCGTGCGTGCGTGCGTGCGTGCGTGCGTGCGTGCGTGCGTGCGTGCGCGCGCGTATTCAAGGTTCAAAGTTCTGAAATGTCACATCACATGCTCTCATCACTCAGCCAGTCGAGTCAAGGTTCCAAATGCTTTAAGGCCTCACATGGAAGAAGCAAGCAGGCTATGTGAATAAGGTCAGCTAAAGCAATAGATGAGGTCACCCATTTCGGCTCAGCTACAGTAGCTGCATCGATATAAATGTGGCAACTGAACCCTGGAGCATACCACTGTGACGACGCAAAAGAAGTACAGACGTGAACACATGCACGCACGGATGCACACACATACACGAACAGAAGAGTACTTCGGTGAGGAAACGAGACGAGAAACCGCTCTCTATAGAATATTACCACACTATTCATACAAGTAATTGGGGTCATTGAGGGGGTTCCAAAATTGAGGAACAGTTTAAGACCTATTTGACTCTAACTCTTTATTATGGGGGTCCCTGGCACAAAATATAGCCACACCAGTAGTCACTCACACACTATAACAGCACCTTATTGACCACATGGTGTGCAGTGTTTAAAGCTTGGCTTAATGAATGATTGTCCAATAAGCCTGTTGGGAGGAATGCTGTGCAGGAAACAATTAAACGAAAGGTGGGCTTTGATCTGTGCAGAATACACAAGAGTTTAGAGAATGGTCAATTTAGACTCAATGTAAATGGTAAAGGGTGCAAAAGTGCCTTTATCCAAGGCGCTTTACAGAGATTGTGCATTACATTCACCCATTCACACACATTCGCCGATGGCAGAGGAAACCATGCAAGGCACCAACCTGCTCACCCGGAGTAACCAGGGGTTCAGAGTCTTGCTCAAGGACACTTCGGCATGTGGAAAGGGAGCCGGGATTTTAACCGCCGACCGACCGACGGATCATTGGCCAACCCGCTCTACCTTCCGAGCACCGATGTGTGTGTGTGTGTGTGTGTGTGTGTGTGTGTGTGTGTGACACAAGATGAAGAACACACACACACACATTTTGCCTTTTTATCTTGGATTCTTAACTCATTTACTGCCCCAATCCGAGAATCCAGAGAAAAAGAGGTTGGTCCAGGCGTTGGTCGTGCATGATCTGTGCACCATCGTGGACTACGGACACGCACGCGACTGCGTTAAAAGGTACGAAAATCATGGCATCCACAGTAAACAGACTTGTGCGCATGCTCATGCACGCATGCACACACATGCACACGCACGCACGCACACACACAGTCGATTAGGTGTCTGCTCCATGGACCATAGTAATATAATAATAAGCACTCACACACAGACCAGGTGCTGCAGAACCGATCAATAACGTACTGGAGCTCCAAATGACCGGGAAGACAGGCCAGAGATGGAGTGTGCACTGTGCGTGTGTGTGTGTGTGTGTGTGTGTGTGTGTGTGTGTGTGTGTGTGTGTGTGTGTGTGTGTGTGTGTGTGTGTGTGTGTGTGTGTTTGCGTGCGTGCGTGCGTGTGCACGCAGTGAACCTGTGTACTGACCTTTGAACATACGTGGTGATCTCTGCCTATACAGTATGCACTATAACAAGAGAGAGAGAGAGAGAGAGAGAGAGAGAGAGAGAGAGAGAGAGAGAGAGAGAGAGAGAGAGAGAGGGAGCTTGAGTAGAAAGTGAAATTGTAATAATAATAACAAAATTTAAAGAGTGATTGGCACTCCATTCCTGCATCCCAACAAGTCTGCTTTCTCACATTTTTAGCTGGGAAAATGGCCAGAATGATGGACACCCTTACCGCCTCTCTCTCTCTCTCTCTCTCTCTCTCTCTCTCTCTCTCTCTCTGCTGCCAAGGGACTAAATTGTACTGAATTGTGCTGTCAGGTCTCATTTGCAGGCCAAGTAAGAGAAATGTTGAGTATTGTGTGGAGGCAGCAGCATGGTCATTTGGTTAGTCCACAAACACAGATGCATCATTGTTGTGCTTTGTATATACAGTATACAGCACTGTATTTATGTGACTGTGTGTGTGTGTGTGTGTGTGTGTGTGTGTGTGTGTGTGTGTGTGTGTGTGTGTGTGTGTGTGTGTGTGTGTGTGTGTGTGTGTGTGTGTGTGTGTGTGTGTGTGTGTGTGTGCGCGCGCGCGCAGCCATACCCACGACCTTGGGTCAGGGACAAAAGTGACCCTCAGTGTGTGTAGGTATTTCATTGTGAACGCCTAAGCAAATAATGTGTATACTATGTGCTGTCTAAGGCAAACATGAGGCCGCAGACACATGCACACATGCGCGCACACATGCGCGCACACACACACACACACACACACACACACACACACACACACACACACACACACACACACACACACACACACACACACACACACACACACACACACACACACACACACACACACACACACACACCCCCCTCAGGGGTTAGGGCTTATATTCTCATAATTGAGGTCATCCGTTGTCAGCGGTGACCTCTGTGGCCCTCATTGGATTGCAATAAAAGCACACGGAAAAGGTGATGCTTTAGCTGGCATGGGTCAGCATATGGGGAGGCAGCCACACTGTCTAGAGACAAATGAAGGGGAACATTACACTGTTGTTTGTTTTAACACCATATGATACCGGGTCGACTCAGAGGATGAGGACGTTTTCATTCAACCCCAGTCTGTCTGCCCTCAGCCTGCTGGGCAGGTGCGTGAGCAGGCCGATCCTATTAGTCGCTTTTCGGGCAGTATTTTGATGGAATCGTGCACAATAAAAGCATGAAATTTGGCACACACTTGCCATATGGAACATTTTTGGATATAGGGACATCGCATATTTGTCTTGGGAAACTTGTGGTTTAATAAATATGCTTTAAGTAGCATGTGAGGGCTCAAACTAGGGTTTTTCGGGATTCTGAATCCAATGCAAGCATTTGTTTTGTACAAAAAACATTCCTTGGGCTAAAGACGGCCTCCATAAAACTATGGTTTAGTGATGAGTCATCACTTTTCACAGTTTTGTGGGGGCCATTTTTCGGAAAGGAATGTTTAAATGCTCGGACTATATTGAGCACAAGCCACGACAATTACTGTAGGTCTGAAGTGGCTTATTGTTAACCTGACTTGCGTCAGATGGTGGCAGTAGTGCGTAGGCTACCGCTCTACTTTACCATCTGAGATCTCTCGGTGGGAGTTGATAACGCTCGTAAAGCCCCGGGCCGGACCAATCAGCGGCAGCTACGGGCGGGATCTGAGCGGCTCTGAGCCAATAGAGTCTGATTGCAGACCACGTGGATGCAGACAGGCCAATATGAGTGGTTGGAGTTGGCACTCCCAGACTGTGACAGAGAGACGGCCACATCCAATCACCTGCTAAAGAATTTCAAAAAATGGCCCGCCCCTTACATCGAGTCTGCCCGAGAGATCTCAGATGGTAAAGTAGAGCGGTAGCCTACGCACTACTGCCACCCTCTGACGCAAGTCAGGTTAGCTTATTGTCGGTAAATTGACGATTGTTAATTGTCTGTCCCCGTTACAACGCGCTAGACTAGACCCCTGGCTGATGGATTGCTGAGGTGGAGTGCCACACCTAACATCAGCTCCCAGTATTTGCCGCACGTCTTGCCACACCCAAGCTGTGCTATACTCATACGCTAAGTTGGAGGTGCCCAGGATCGAACCCATGACGTTATGGTCCAAAAGTGAGAGCTCTATGGACTGAGCTACCCAGACACACAGTCCAGAGAGTAGGAATTATGTTTGAGATTTAAAATGTCACACACTCTGTCATTTATTTTTGATCTTTTCAGGGTTTGGTTTTGGACCTATTTATTCCCCCAATGCCTTATTTATTTTCTTCTCTTTCCCCTTCCTCTTTACCTTCCTTCCCCTTCTCGCTTCCCCCACATTCTAACTTCTAATTCCT
The DNA here is from genome assembly GCF_963921795.1 of Nannobrachium achirus. NCBI lineage: Eukaryota > Metazoa > Chordata > Actinopteri > Myctophiformes > Myctophidae > Nannobrachium > Nannobrachium achirus. The sequence continues at coordinate 26,946,494 of NC_137813.1, read as the reverse complement.
CCACATTTCCTTCCGCACTTCCTTATCTCCACTTTAATGTTTTCTCTGCTTCCACTCTTCCTGTCCTGTCCTCTTCACTCTATCCTCCTCATCCTCCTCTCTCTCTCTCTCTCTGTTCTGTAGGCTACTGAACTGTATATCTACAGTATGTCCTGCTGGGAGCCAATATTACTTGAGCTCCTTGCAGGCACATCAGTGACTTAGAGTCTGTTTCAGTTACATGGCCAGCTTAGAAGAAACCTACCCACTCAGCGATGTGTGTGTGTGTGTGTGTGTGTGTGTGTGTGTGTGTGTGTGTGTGTGTGTGTGTGTGTGTGTGTGTGTGTGTGTGTGTGTGTGTGTGTGTTTGTGTAAAAATACCATCTTTAATGACCTAAGCCCTTAGGCTCATGTGAGCTGCCCAACTCAAGTTCAAACATCTGTGTGGTCTCACACACACACACACACACACACACACACACACACACACACACACACACACACACACACACACACACACACACACACACACACACACACACACACACACACACACACACACACACACACACACACACACACACACACACACACACAGCTTTCATCACTGGCCAGAGCTAATATCCTCCCAGACAGATGCCATGCGCACAAACACGGCTGTCAAAAAAAAAATAGAAGAAAAAACCCGGAGAAGGATTTAGTGTGAGTATGATCCATATGTGTAGTGTAGCCTATATCTGGCAGCCAGGATTACTATATGTGTACAGTAGGGGAGAAATGGAGAGAGCCAGTGTGCGCACGCGCATGTGTGTGTGTGCATGCATGCGTGCGTGCATGCGTGCATGTGTTTGTTTGTGCGTGCGTGCATGAGTGTGTGTGACATTGACAAAGCAGGGCCATTTTAGGAGGTCCCTCGTGGTTCAACTCTTTGCAGCCTCCTCTCTCTGTTTCTACGGCTCTCTATCTCTCTACCCCTCTCTCCCCATCTTTCTTTCTCTTCCTCCCTCGCTCACTGACAAACCCCCTCCCCCCTCCCCCCTCCCCCCTCCGTTTCCATTCTCCTCTCTCTCGCCCCCTCACTCCAGAGCTGACAGAGCGATAAGGGAGACGACAGGGTGAGTCAACCCAGGTGAGAGTAGGGATCACTGGGCAGGGCTTGGCCGCACACATGGGCTCAGCGCTGGAAGTGAGGCAATATATTCACACCACACACTGTGTGTGGTGTGAATATATTGCCTGTCTAGCGGGTCAACGTGTGTTTGTATTATCGCAGATGACGGGTGGAAACCTTGTATGTCCTTAACTGTCACATTTCAGGAAAAAAACTAAAAACAAACCTGTGTTCCAAATATTCCAATGATCCCAGTTATTATTCAGTCACAAACTATTGTTAATAATTCGGTAGTATTAATCCAGATACATTTAATCACTTTCAACCTGGCATCCCTATTTTGGGCATGTCAAATAGGATTACGATTTGAAACAATTTTCAGAAATAGTAGATCTGCAAGTCATCAGTTATTTTTTTTCTAGTGGACAAAACAGTCAAAACAGAGAGAATGTGTTGTCTAAATACATATCGTCACTGTCGGGCAGAAACTTCGTATCTCCAAGTTTCAAATTTGTTTGTTTTTTCGTAAAGTAAAGCCCTGCTTCATCATACAAGGCCGTCGCACAAAAGTAGTGAAAACAGCAGATCTACAAGCACACAACGCCTCGCGGTGCGAGGCGCTTCTAGATTGTCTGTTTTCACTATTTTGAATAGTGAAATGATAAATGCAAAACAAACGGTGTTGGACATACAACGGACATACAACGACGATATACAGTAAACAAAATGTCAACGTCCGTGGGTTCGATTCCGGATGGAAACTTGCTTGTCTTTCCCTCTCTGCAGTTTCCTATCTCTCCACACTGACTAACAGCCATACAGTAAAATAAATAAAAAATAAAATAATCCTTATTCATTCTGTCTACTCAGCCCAACCACAGCAGGAATGTGAAAAGAAGGATTTCTAAAAGTCAAGGAAGGCTTGCTGGGCCATTGATTGCCTAAAAGGGGGATTTAACTCAATAGTTCGCTCTATATTATTTTTTCAGCATTTTCTGCTTCATCAGTGACAGTGAGTAGGGAGACGGACCTCAGATCGGATTTGAACGAGACCAGCAGCTGGAAGAATTTAGCCCTGATATTGTCAAGTTCCTTTTCCTTTTTTTCTTCTATAAATTAAAGTCCTATTTTCTCAATATAGCGTCTGAAACGTGGTTGGGGCGGCGAGGGTCTTTGATAAGCCTGCAAGCTTTCTGACACAATGAAGCACACGTCCACCGATATGCTGGGCTGTCTGAACGACCCTCTCCATTCTTCTGCGCAACACATACTGTAGTACACCATGTGCTAGTATGAGTAAATAAGGGAAGGGGATTCACGTGATTTCTTTGTTTGGCCTAGGAAAAACTCAGATGTGTACAGGGGCGTCACAAGGGGTAGGAAAGTGCGACTGAGTTACTAGGGCCCAAGGTGGTGGAGGGGCCTTAATTATTTTATACTTTAGCTATTGAAAAATAGCAGATATACAAGCTCACAGCGCGGCACCGAGTGCCGCGCTGCAAGCTTGTAGATCTGCTATTTTTGAAAAGTCGTGAAAATGTGTGCAAATCTTTGAATATGTGTATTTTTTAAGCGAACATTTGTAACTCAAATTTTGCTTCTGGGGGGTCCCTGGAACTAAATATTTTGAGATGGGGGTCCGTGGCCAAATACATACCATTTTGGGGTTCCTTCACATGAAAAGGTTTGAGAACCACTGCCATAGAAACATAGATTTTTCAAAAAACCTTAGAAGGATTTTCATGATTTTTCAAAAATAGCAGATCTACAAGCTCGCAGCGCGGCACCGAGTGCCGCGCTGTGAGCTTGTATATCTGCTATTTTTCAATAGTTAAAGCACAGGGGCCCCACAG
>NC_137813.1:26898551-26938551 GCF_963921795.1 Nannobrachium achirus | reverse complement strand
CAAGCGTTTATTCATAAGTCCCCTGTTTCAAGTGTTCATTTGCGAGGCAAAATGAACGCGCTTAGACAGTTGTTATTCAGTTCACTCTCAGCCAGGATCCATCTGTGACTTGAGGGTAAGTGCCTGTGACTAATTCTGCCCTTTTCCTCTCTATATTAGTTCATTCTGGAGTTATAATTTCAACTGTGGGAAGTCATGGGGGGAGCTATATGGTTCAAGCTCAGCTGATTATGCAGGAGGACAGCCAGGGTTGTAAATCCAACAGTATTTTAAGGCCTCAAGTAAACTGCAAAGCAATGTTACTGTTTCTTTACAACTATTTACAACTTTGTAGCAAATACTGTACTTTTTCTTAGCAGTCTAGTTCCTCGAGAACTTGTTGTTGATTGACTAACAATAAGGTTCTTGGTGATGCGCTGACCTACACAATTACTGTGCATGCACAGACACACTAGTACTGTATGTGTGCCTGTATGTGTACATGCGCACCCACACCCACACCCACACACACACACACACACACACACACACACACACACACACACACACACACACACACACACACACACACACACACACACAAAATCCATCTTTCAGCTATCATTATTCGCACAGAGAGCAGTGAGTCAGATGACTCACATCGGTTAAAAAACCCGTCTGAATGAATGACACCCTAATGACAATAGGTGTTAGACACACTTGTTCACCTAGAGGAACCAATGTTCCTTTCTATTTCTTACTCACACCCTTGATTTCTTTCCCCCTCTCATTAGCTACCTGACTCATGGTGGCTATTCTTTCCCCACTTTCTCTCTCTTTCTCTCTCACTCTCTTGCACGGCTTGTGTGAAGGGTTACAGGCGATCGCGGAAAGACACATTTTTTTGAATGTTTTTCGAATATTATTTGCGAATGATCCCCCTGTCTTACTTACTTTCTATTCATCATAACATTCTGTCAACCGCAGTTGACAATTGGGCATGCCACTCTGGTTTATCTTCCACTGCTTGGCCATATCTTCTGTTGGAGCCAAGAGTCTCTGGCAATAGCGTCTATATACCACACGTAAATCTTCCTCCGGTTGGACAAGGACGGATCCAAGAGTAAGTCAGAGATGATACAGTATGAGTGTTATCTCTGTAGTATTGCATCCAACAAAAACAGCATATTTGGGTGACAGACAGTAGTGGAAACTGGGGATATGTCTCAATAATATCTCTTTCTCAGTCTTGTTCTGAACTTGTATTAGCTGTCACTTAATACTTGTGCATCTGAACCGTCCTTGGGCACGGGTACGGGCATGGGTTCTCCAAGGCATTGGTTCTGAAAATGGATCACTCTGTGGGTTCCTTTAGGGGAGTCTAAATTGATCCAAACAAGTCTGTAACTCTGACAGTGTACAAATGGAACCAAATCATATAGTTCCATTTGAGTTAAGGGGGAGACCTTGAAATTTGAAAGTTTGAGAAACACTGCTCCAAGGCATCCCAGTAGTCCTTTCCCCAGGTCTGGCCTGTGCATCCTCATAGCATTCAAGTCTCGGTATCAGGTATTTTGTATTCTCTCTTTGTTTTCCTCAGGGTTTAACCTAGGTTCAATTTGCTTTGTTTTTGATCAATTTTATCGTCGGTAGGGATATGTTTTATCCCTGCTTCTAGTCAAATGCAAAGTTGCAAACATACATTTTCTTTTGGGAACTTTAGTCTGTCTAGGTTACATTTGATATTTATGTTTGATACTATCTCAATCCAAAACTGTAAATACAAAGCGGGTGATTGCGGCACCTTGGAAAAAGGATAATTGCTCATGTGCCTGAAAAGGTTAACCACCCTCAAGGTACTGTATAAAATACAATAATTGTATCCTACGTTACATACATACTGTACCCCTCTGTATAATTTGTCACATATTTCAGGTCTGATCTGGAGACAGTGGATTTAAAGGTTAGTTGATGGCTCACTACAGCGCAGTGACTCACTTATAGATGAGCAATGGAACCGAACAAAGCAGTAAAGACCCCAGTTAGTGGTGGTGGAGCTGTTAAATGACTTATTAAATCTTCTCTGGAGCCAGCTAGTTTGTACAAAAGCCATATTCTTTTTTTTTTTTTTTTTTGCTGAGTTGAGCATAAAAAGTGAGATATTCATCTTTCATACTTTGATTGAGGCTACAAACATTGAATGGCAAAATGCGGCGACAGTCGCAGTCAGAGAAAAAGACAAATATATTGTGCACTAGTTACTGTGTGTGTGTGTGTGTGTGTGTGTGTGTGTGTGTGTGTGTGTGTGTGTGTGTGTGTGTGTGTGTGTGTGTGTGTTTGTACATGTGTTATGTGTGAATGCATGTACATTTGTGCGTATTTTTGTGTGTACTGTAGGCCTACGTGTTATTAACCGAAAATATATCAAAACCAACATTTAGAACCAATAACCGACGTAATCTTTAACGAAGAAAAAGCAATGTTTTACTATTATTTTCAACAAATCAACATGAAAAAGTTCTGATACAGATTTGTTATGATCAACTAAATCGATTAGTCTGATTAACCATACTTGGTTGTACAGTGGTGGCGTACATAGTACATTGTGAAAATAAGCTTGAGATCTGCTAGCTATATATATGTACTGTACACGCACGCACGCACGCACGCACGCACGCACGCACACACACACACACACACACACACACACACACACACACACACACACACACACACACACACACACACACACACACACACACACACACACACACACACACACACACACACACACACACACACACACACACACACACACACACATACTGTACATATGAAATAATTATGAAAATGTCATATTGCCCAGCCCTAGTATGTGTGTACTTGTGTGTTTTGCTTATGTGCAGGCAGATGGCCTTGCATGTGTATTTGCTTACAATTATCTAAAAGGCTACTATACAGTATAGGTCTAACAAACAGGCAGTTGAGTGTAAAGTGCTGTTACAGAATGCGTTGTACTGTATACGGTAAGACATTTAAGTGCAACACAAGTCTTAGGATAATGTCATCCAGGCATCTAGATAATGTTATTCTATTTCAGAGCTGTGGTGCCTTTAAAGCTAATCTATAGCCCACTTATAGCTGCAATACAAATACAATATCCAGATAATCCATAATCCCTTTCCGGGGGTTGTTCATCGCGACACACCACGCATGCACCCAAGCACCCACGCACCAACGCACGCACGCACGAGCACACACACACACACACACACACACACACACACACACACACACACACACACACACACACACACACACACACACACACACACACACACACACACACACACACACACACACACACACACACACACACACACACACACACACAGTATATCGACGTTGTCGGGTGGAAACCTGGTATGTCCAAAACCGTTCGTTTCGTATTTATCGTTTAAAAAATGAACTAAACTAGTGAAAATAGCAGATCTACAATCACACAACGCCGAGGCGTTGTGTGCTTTCACTACTTTTGTGCGTCTTGTATGATGAAGCATGGCTTTACTTTGCGAGAAAAAAAAACATACAAATGTGAAACTTGGAGATGTTCTGCCCGACAGTGACGATATACTGTATATACAGTAGACACATAATATGTACACTATACTGTCACACTATATTAGGCCTAAGTGTTGTTACATGTGTTATCTACTAGTGTCCCTATTCTGAGGCGAACATTTGGCCAAAATAGCAGATATACTTCTGCTATTTTTGCAGACGAGATTTGGTGTTGAGGTAAAGGGAGCGGAAGTAGGCTTCTGGGGAACTCTGGTTAACAAATAGGTTGTAAGTGGTATTTCTTCTATTATTATCTTGTTAAATTTAAATTGTTAAATTGTTAAATCTCATGTCTTAGTTTGCCACAACCGTTTGGGAAACACTGTGACATACTACAGTAGGGCAGTGGTTCCCAAACCTTTTAGCCTGTGACCCAAAAGGAGAAATTAGTTTAGTGAAAATAGCAGATCTAAGCTCAAACAACGCGTCGCTTCGCGCCGCAATTTATTTAATATTTTCTCAAAATAATTTGACATGATGAGGGGAAATCTTTGAAATATACGGTTTAATTTTCGTAGAAAAGAAAAGGTGATTTTTACTCGAGTCGTGACCCATAAAAAGTGGTCCGTGACTCACAAATGGGTCGCGACCCACTGTTTGGGAACCAGTGCAGTAGGGGATCAAAGAGAAAGTTCACATACAGTGCACGCACTGCTTACCATTGTGAGAGAATATCATGTGCCAGAGGCTATATAGGCACCACATCAGCGCAAATATGGAGCAATGAAGTGCTTGAAAGGCGATCTGCAGGGAATCACTCTATTTTATATATAAGTCCATGTAGGGACATATTATTTTTCTACTGTATCATTTCTCATTTTCTTCCAATTCAGTCAGTGTACAGTATAGCTCATTTCCCTGTGTGTGTGTGTGTGTGTGGGGGGGGGGGGGGGGGGGGGGGGGGAGAGAGAGAGAGAGAGAGAGAGAGAGAGAGAGAGAGAAGAGGGAAGACATTTCATGGCACAAGTACAGCAGAAAATGTGTTACAGAATCTAAAACAGAAACAGGTCTATAGTTTTACATAGACCATTATGTCTTGCGACTCTCCATAGTCACGCTCGCCAGAAATGCTGTCGGTATAGCTGAATCCAGTTTCAGCGCTAAAACTGTTCTAATTAACAAGACTAAGGGCCCTATTTTGGGCAGGTGTATTGGCCCGAGGCATGCATGCAGCAGATGGGTGAATTGACAATTTTGCGGAGGTGAAGTGGCGTGTTTTCCCCGCCAGCATGTGGTTGGTATTTTGGGGACTTGCCATGCACCGGATATGAGAGATTTGCAAATATGCAGTGCCTGCAATCGTGGGGTCAACAAGGACCTCGACTTGTGCCGTCCGCCGCAGGCCTGTTTGGCTGAGGTCTACTGGGGTGTAGTGAATGAGTCATACAATCATCCAATGCTATATTTTTGGCGTGTTTTATTTCCCAGAGGCAAACCCGGAAAGACGTCTCCAAGATCACACGAACCGTCTTTATATAGTGACGCTTGTCTGTTTCACTTTGATGTGAAACCCCTGATGCTGGGGGGGAAACATTTGCACCATGACACACAAAGAACAATGAAGACATAATATCCATTTTGGTTTCTCTTAATAAAAGCCATTGTGAATAGCCAACTAAATTATTACTGCCAGAATAAATTAGAATCCGCGGCTTGTGATTGGCTGGAACGGATGTCGGGAGCGTTCCGCTGTGTTCACTTGGACCGCGCGGTCGGGGGGATGAAGATTTACTATTCTGTCCATAACGGCACATAACTCTGTAACAGCGCTGAGTGAGCTCATGCGATCGTCGCAACGCTCGACTAGGCGACTCGCTCGGTGGTGTCTCGCGAGGCTCAAGGTTGCCTGAGATGGCACGCCTCAGTCTTCATCACAGAAAACAAGCGCTCCTTCCGCCCGCGTCTGACTGCAGCCTGCGCAGATCTCCAAGGTGGATGTCTGCTCAACCTGGTATGCTTTTTATCCCTATGCCATGTATATACTGTAGTACAGTGGTTGTTAAACTTTCTATTTGGTTCCATTTGTATACTCTCAGAGTCAGAGTTCCAACTATCAGTCATTTGGCTGGGGACCCCTTGGAACCCCCTGAAGGCACCTCTCCTCTGATGGTCCCCAAAGCCCACTTTGAGAACCACAGAGCAACCAAAGCAGACTCAGCAGTCATTTTGTGCAAACCCATCATAGTGCAGTCTATTTGCCAATTATGAATTGGGTTTGACTCAAAAACTCTTATTATAGGACCAGTGCCAGATGTATTAACTGCATTTTTGCAAGTTATTCCTACATGATCTGCTGCTGGACACGTGTTTGATGTACAGATTTGTTTGAAGACGTTGTAGGCTACATCCTGCATAGGGACACCAGCAGCTTGGTTTTAGGAAAATGTGCATTATGGAGGCCTTTGTGGAGGACTTTGTTCCATGACACTAGCACCACTGTGCTGTTGCACTTAGCACAGTGCACTTCTCTGAGAGGTACCCGTAGCTAATGAAAAGCAGTCATTTGATTGGTCATGATTGAATGCATTTACAACACTCCCGCTGACATTGTATTCAAAATAATTCAACCGATCTCTCTCCATTTTGCCACGGGTACCCTAGCTTCTCCCATCCACGAAATTAGTATTATCTATCTATAAATGCGAGAAGTCTCTGCGTGTCTGCGTGTAATGGGGTTTGCATTAAAGGGCGGGGCATTCATTCCCTATTTACATTGTTCCGAGTTGGCCAGGTCGCCGACTAGACGCTGGGCCGCCCGAATGAGGTTTGCATTAAAGGGGGAACCGGCACTGTGTCTGCAACACAGTTGGAGGCACAGACAGATACTCCATATATGGGCATAAAATGGACCCAGAACTATAACTGCAGTGATCTCCATATATGGACATAAAATGGACGCCGACAGACAGACAGACAGATACAGATATCTCCATATATGGGCATAAATGGACACAGGCAGACAGATGGTCAAAACGGGTCCTATGAAAACAGGTATAATGGGGTTTGCATTAAAGGGCGGGGCATTCATTCCCTATTTACATTGTTCCGAGTTGGCCAGGTCGCCGACTAGACAAATTAGGTACAAATGATCTCAGGAGTCACGTGACAATGAACATCAAACAGGGTCTTGATTTTCTCTACTGTTTACAGAATTGGTGGGAGGGGCATATTTCTTACTAAAAAAGTACTTGTATCATGAAAGCGACACTCAATCAACCCATAAATGTGAAACATGCACACCATGTTATGTCATATACCTCCATAATGTATGTCCTGCAGCTTTTTCTAGTCCTGCCGACTTACACAGCCCTGGCTAACCTGGCGGAGATATGCGCTCTGTGGAGTGCCCCTTTCTAGTTACCTTTCAATTGAGTAAAAGATTACATTATTCTAATACAAATACAATAAAGTGAAACAATTACATTATGGAGACCAATGTTGTATTATGGTCTATGCACACCAAATAGACCAATGATTAGAAAATGAGAAACGACAGACTGCGACATCAGATGTTCTTTTATGGAAAACAAGCACACCCACCTCCACCTCCACCCTCACCCTCCACGCATGCACGTGTACCCACACACGCATGCACGCACACTAATTAACGCTGAAGAAAGAGATCGAGGGAGGGAGGGAGGGAGAGAAAGATAACAGAAACACAGAAAACAAAAGAGTAGGGGGGAACGAAAGCGGAGAGGGAGACAAAGAAAGAGAAAGAAAAATTACTGAGAGGGAGGGATGGAGAGAGAGAGAGAGAGAGAGAGAGAGAGAGAGAGAGAGAGAGAGAGAGAGAGAAAGAGGGGTGCATCACGTCCCAGGTGTGTGCTTTATCCCCTGCAGTAGTTAGGAGCGAGGAGCGGCCATCCTTCACCACGGAGATAACAAGCTGTCAGGGCCAGAGAGGATCATGGGCCACGGAGGTCGGTCACTCTTCGAGAACACTGCGCAAGCCAATCAGAGACAACGACAGAGAGCCAGAGCGAGAGCGAGAAGGAGAGGGCAAGAGATATAACGTAAGAGGAGGAGAGTGATGGCTGTTGGCATCGATGCTACTCAACAGGAAAACCAAGCCACACTAATAGCACCAACCATATCGTCACTGGTGGGCAGAAACCTTGTATTTCCAAGTTTGTGTGTACGTTTTTTTCCGTAAAGTAAAGCCCTGCTTCATCATACACGACTGTGCACAAGACTAGAGAAAATAGCAGATCTACTAGCACACAAGGCGTTGTGTGCTTGAAGATCGGCTATTTTCGCTAGTTTAAATAATTTTAAAAATGATTAATACAAAACGAACGGTTTTGGACATACAAGGTTTCCACCTGACAACGACGATATGGTGGAACAAAGCCTGATTTACTTGGTTGGATCTGGCACTGAAAATAGACGATGCGTTGTGAGCTTGTAGATTCCCTGATTTTCAGTGTGTGGACACCGGCGTGCAACGAGTAAAAATCAGACGCGAGGGCGAAATGTAGAGCGGAAACATGGACGATCGGGTGTAAGAAAGGATCAGAGAGAGAGAGAGAGAGAGAGAGAGAGAGAGAGAGAGAGAGAGAGAGAGAGAGAGAGAGCATTGTCTTCATCACTGGTAATGATGATGGGTGTGGGTCAGGAGAGGACGGGAGTCTGTAGATACCCATCGATCACTTTCTCTGCACCTTGCATAATGCAGATTCCCAAGCGGATCGTTTCCTCTCTGAAGTGTAGTGGACGATCCAGTGACTGAGTGCAGTGGTGTGTTTAAAACCTGCTTACCCAGCATACAGATCAACGCATAATTGCAGGATTAGTGGGAGCGACCGAGCAAGAAGCATCGCCAGAGAAGAAGAGAGCCAATTAAGAAGTAACAACAGCAACGCCAACAACTACACAGCGAAAACAGCTGGTCTTTATGATGCAACATACATAGATGGCACTTAAGGCAGTCTACTGTACCAGACTACTGTACCAGTTTGCCCATAATCAGTCCCGTCCCAGTCAGTGTCTGGATATCTAGAGGTAATGATTTTCATTATCTATCAGCCAGACAGTGCCGGTAGAGCTGTTTGTGTGCGCGCGTGCACACGTGCACAGCTGCACACGTGGGTACATAGTAGACACATACTAGATTGTATTAACCCTGTATTTTAACTTATATTATTATTATATACAGTATAATATATGTTCTATACATCTCAGTCTCTATATGTGTGTAACCTTGCTTGGTTTGGTCATGCTTCACACCCTGTTGTCACTGTTGTCATGCTTCACATGACATCACAATACTGTATACTGTATATATACCGTAATATATAATGGCAAGTTGGAATTAATTTCCCAGTGGATTCCTCGTGTCCACAGCAATTTCCCAGAATTGCACCTTTCTAGTTTATGATATTCCTGTTGTTGGGTGGATCCTTGTGTGTCCAAAGCTGTCCAATGTTATTTAGTCCCAGGCCCTTGTTAATACTTTCCACTTTCACGTTCAAAATGTTGCAGAAATAGCAGAAATATTTTCGCTACTTTAGCTTTTTTTTATGAATGTAACTGATCTACATCAATAGATCAGCAATACAACGCTGTTGTACAACAAAGTAGGGCATTCATTTACAAAAAATACTTGAGAAGTTGAAATGTGCAGATACAAGGTTTCTACCCAACAGTGACTGTACACTGAATGCTTTCACGGTATATACAGTATATATACATTACACAGACGCACACACAAAGAAATGCAGAGAAGGGGCGAGAGAGGAATTAACGATGGATAGATGGCGAGATGGAGGGGTGGAGGAGGAGAAGAGGGGAGCGTGAGAAAAGGGCATGAGAGAGATGCCGGGGAGGAATAGAGCAGGTAACGAGGGATTCAAGAGGAAAGAGAGAGAGAGAGAGAGAGAGAGAGAGAGAGAGAGAGAGACAGAGAGAGAGAGAGAGAGACAGAGAGAGAGAGACAGAGAAGCAGAGCGTCGCCGTTGGGCAGAAACCTCATATCTCCAAGTTTCAAATTTGTGACTTTTCTTTTGTAAAGCCCTGCTTCACCATACAACACTGTCGCACAAACCTAGTGAAAAATAGCTGATCTACAAGCACACACCGCCTCGCTGTGTGAGGCGTTGTGTGCTTGTAGATCAGCTATTTTCACTATTTTTGAACCATTTGTAACAGTGGTGTAAAGTAATGAAGTACATTTACTTAAAGGTATATTCAGTGATTGTATTTCATTCAAATACAAATTTAATTGGTAAATTTTCCATTCATTCTCCTCACTAGAATGTGTGCTGACCATATAAGGACTTCCACCATGGCCCGTGTTATGAGCATAGCTAGATTCGGTTTTCAGAGGTGGCCAGCCAGGCCTACTGATATTCAGTGATTGGGTCTAATGATCAAAACGAGAACATTATAATGGTGTAAAAAATCTATAAAAAACATTTCCACGCTGTAAGGCCAGTAAGGGACAAGATGACCCCCGGCCACTTTCATTATCACTGAATACACCTTTAAGTACTGTACTCAAGTACAATGTTGAGGTATTTGTACTTTACTTGAGTATTTCCAATTTCCAATACTTTTACTTCTACTCCACTACATCTCGGATCCAAATATTGTACTTTTACTCCACTACAATTATTTGAAAACTTTAGTGACTAGTTACTTTGCAGATACAAATTATAATATTATAAAATATACATTGATCCACTTTAGACTTATTTTATACCTTGGCTATTTGAAAATAGCCGATTTACAAGCTCACAACGTATCGCAACGCGTTGTGAGCTTGTAGATCTGCTATTTTCAAACATTTTGTACTTTTACTTTGGGTAATTTGAGTAAAGTTTTATACCAATACTTTTGTACTTTTACTTGTAACGGAGTATTTCTATATTGCAGTACTGATACTTTTACTTAAGGCAATTATAAGCCAATCAAATTAATTGACTGTACTTAGAATACTTACTGTACTGGTCAGCTGTTGTTGAGGGGCGAGGGGCAGATTACACTGTGACATGAGCTTCAGACTGTTTCAGACCATTTTCAGAGAGACCACGTGACCTACTGTATCATTCTATTATAATTTCAGGGCGTGTCAGCGGGCCTTTAAGTAACGAATACGAGTACTTTTTACAACACAGATTTTTAAAACGATAAAATCAAAGCGAACGGTTTTGGACATACAAGGTTTCCACCCGACAACGACAAGAGCGAAGGGAAGCATGGGTAGAAGAGCAGGCGGATGACAGGTTTGCGTGAGGGAAAGGGAGGAGGCAGCCTCCTCGACATCCCATAAAGCCCTGTCGCTCATTAGTGAGAGCAGGGAGCATGATATCAACGCACCGCAGTCCTCCCGTCAGCCTCACCAAACAACTGTTTGTCAAAACGCAGAACACAGTGACAGGGAAGGTGGCTGATCTAGCACTGTTCAGACAGCAGGTAGATAGCTGCAGCAGAGAGGGGGAGGGGGGAGGGGGGGGGAGAGAGAGAGAGGGAGAGAGAGAGAGAGAGTACGTAGGGAGTGATATATAGAGGTGCTGCAGGTGTTTTGCTGCAGGCGAGCGTGGGAGAGCAGCGACGCACACGCATGTGTGTGCGTGTGTGTGCGTGTGTGTGTGTGTGTGTGTGTGTGTGTGTGTGTGTGTGCCTCACAGTTAGTCAGGAGTGGTAGACAGAGCTATTGATCTGTAATGTCAAAAGTGTTCAAACACACAGACAGACACACACACTCACACACACACACACGCACGGACGGACGGACGCAGGCACGCACACGTGCACACACAAGACAAGCTAAAAGTGACATACAGTATCTGTGGATGTAGGCTACAGTATGCATTGTAGAGACATATACATACTGTATAGATAAACTTCAGACATCAAACTCTGATTGCCTGCACAACCGTGGTGGAAAGTAAAGTGCATTTACTTAAGTACTGTACTTAAGTACAATTTTGAGGTATTTCTAGCTACTTTGTATATTGATTATTATTACGAAAAAATACATTACCCCTATACATTTTGGCCAATTGAAAATAGCCGATCTACAAGCTCACAATACGTCCCGATGCGACACATTATGAGCACATTGGCGGAATCAGGAATCCCCTCTCATAGGTAGGTTGGTGTGACCGTACCCTTACAGAGTATTTCTACATTGCAGTATTTACCTACCGTAAGTAAAAAAAAAATCACACCCGTGTGAACTGAGCGGTGGTTTACCCCCCCCACCCCCCCCCCCCCTCCCCCCTTCCCCCTTCCTCCCTGTGTGTGTGTGTGTGTGTGTGTGCGTGCGTGTGTGTGTGTGTGCCTGGCCTGGCCTGGCCTGAAAACAGCGCCCCTCCCTTAACATGTGTGGCCCTAAAAGGTACTACACCACAGGCTTGAGGCTACATACAGACCCACCCACCCACATACACGGACACATACACGGATACACGGAGACACACACACGGCCACGCTATGGAGACGGTGTGACCACCGCTCAAAAAGGAAAGAATAAAATATATATTGCTGCACAATACCATTGTATCATGATGAAATGAGGCCTTTCTTAGCTTATAGCTACTCCAGACTCAACTGGTAGGATGCAGTTTCGTGATGAGCATTTACAAAACGTACAGCACAGCAGGAATTGTCCTTAATTAAGACAAAGAATTCCAGCAGCCATGCAGCTGATGACCCTGCACTTTGACCTGCATGTTGAGAGGGGGGCAAGATAAACGAGACAACCAAAACAGCATTCCTTCCTTTGAGGATCAATGGGATGGAACAAGAAAATAAGCTGTAATTACCAAGCTGCATAATGAATGGAGCATCAGACTCAACATGACTCTCAATGTCACACGTACAACAAAGTGCAGTCTGCAGACTTTTCTGGACGTCATCACCAATATGCCATAATGAAGTATTTGGCCTGAGTAAACAAGACTAGGGGTCGATTCATACTGATTCATACTCCACTTTTAGAGCCTAATAAAGAGTATGAATCGACCCTAGGCCAAAGCTAGTACAGTATTCGGCTGGACCACAATGCAAATTAAATATATATTTTTAGTTCATTGTGTTATGCTCAATTCACCCTTTATTAGCCTTCTGGTTGGTCCTTGACTGACCAACCAGCAGGCTCTATCTGCCTTGTCCCACCCTGGTTCCGCCTTTTTTTTGCTAAAACATAATTTTTGGAGAAATAAAAACATTTAAAGCTATACTGTGTAAGTTGCTCAACTTGTGGTCAGTAGCTCTATAGCAAACCTCGGTCGCGTCCGCGTCTTTCGGACGTTTTTCGGTTCTTTCGCGTCTGCCTCCACCTCGCCGAGATCTATCTTTTGAGGGGTCCCTGGTTCCTGTGCGTTCAGCCATTCCGGAGATACACTCCTTCACCCATGCTTCACCGTGCACCCGAGTATAGAGACACGCGGGAGACTACAAATATGGCCGCCCTAGCGACCCCACTCCAAGATGCGCTGTGATTGGCCGGCAGTGTATAACCCTCGCTGTGATTGGCCGGTAGTATGATGACGTCATTTTGCCACGAAAACCGGTCCCCGGTAGGGATCATAGAAAACATATAAAGAGAAGGCTTTAGAAGCTGAAAATAACGGAGTGGGGGTTCTAAAACTTTAGCGATTTAACAGTTAGGACAATTTTAAGATTTGTTTTATAAAAAAAGTTACATGGTATAACTTTAAAAACATGCTGAGTCAATATACTGCCACTGAGCAGCTCCATTGAATTGAACACACAGAATAACAATACGAAGCAACTAAATTAAAATGGTAGTGGATAGAGTGCCCCACGAGTGTCCCACCAAGACAATGGGTGTGAAGAGGGATGGAACAACGGGCGGAACTTGACAAAGGGTGAATTGTGGGCTTTTAACCACCTGTGCTTGGGTCGCTTTTTTCGCCTACAACACATTTCTTCACAATGAGTTTATATTTGTTGGCTAATGTTCACCCAGAATATGGATGGTGGGGTTTAAGTGGTTAATTTGAAATGACAGATAGGTAAGTGGTGACAATGACACAGTCTGGGTGGCGGCCATGTAACAGGATAGCAACTAGGATCAACTAGGATAGCAACTAGGATAGCAACCACTTCCTCTATGGATGTGAATTTGTGTTTATGTTTATATTAATGGACCTTGGGGTCTAAACAAATAATGCTGATTGTCTGATTTTGAGCAATTGCATTATGACAATAAGTACCAAGAGGACAATGCAATTGTTATGTAATGTAACTTTCCTCTACCTCGGATTTGAACCTGGTTTCCACCGCAATTGCAGACATTTTTACTATTGAGCTGATAGAGCCTACCTTTGGCACAATCTAAATGTCTCAATAGAAGAGTGGGGAGACACATACAGTACAACCACCTCAATTGTATAAGTTACAGTATATTGTATTACCATGCTCTCTGCAGATTGGACAAAATTAAATTGTATTCATTAAAATAAAGATAAGATGGACAGACTTACAGATATACAGACAGACAGACAGACAGACAGACAGACAGACAGACAGACAGACAGACAGACAGGCAAGACAAGATTCGCAAATCAAGTTGTGTGTATTGTGATTTGGTCAATGCGCACACACAAAAACAGCACACAAATAGACACATACAGAGCCTCAATATCTCAGCTTTTCCAACTGCAACAGCACCACCAGTCCTCATTACCCAAACTGCTGACCTAATGACAATGTGTGTGCCTGTGTGTCTGTGTGTGTGTGTGTGTGTGTGTGTGTGTGTGTGTGTGTGTGTGTGTGTGTGTGTGTGTGTGTGTGTGCGCACGCGCGGTCACGCGTGAGTGTGTTATTTGTTGATGGCTAATTAAATCATTATGTTTCAACTTCTCTCATTACTGTCAGTGAAAGCTGATTAATCTAGTGCAACTGCTCACATGCTGTCAAATGGGCACAAACCAGAGTGTCTGTGTGTGTGAGCCCATGCCCCCCCCCCACCCCCCGATTCAACAACAGGAAGAAAAAAAACACCCTAAAATCGCCTCTTTCTCGCACACACAAACACACACACACACACACACACACACACACACACACACACACACACACACACACACACACACACACACACACACACACACACACACACACACACACACACACACACACACACACACACACACACACACAATGGAATTGCGTCTCTCTCCACATCTAACATGCTTACGGTCTGAGCCACCACCACTACCAATGGCATGCATTGGAAGCTTGGCTTTGTGAAACAAGATTTGGTGTGTGCCTGTGTGCGTGTGTGCGTGAGCCCTTCCTCGTGTGTGTGCACAAACGAGCCCAGCATGTAGCCCACAGCCAGGGGAGCAGCAGATAGTGGCAGGCATTAGCTTTGCCATAAGGATGCAGTGTGAAATCTCACTTAAAAACATCAAAGAGAAAATCCAAAAGGAAAATAGAAAATAGGCTGATAGTTATGGCCCTCCTGGTTTTTGTCTGCCTACAATAGGATATATTTTTGGAGCGGTGAAGCCGCCTCCCAATGTTTCGCTTTGTCCGTCTGTCTGTCTGTCTGTCTGTCCCTGTTAGGCTGAGCAACTGCAATACCATTGGCTGACCAGATGTGGCACTGTTGCACAACAGGAACAGATTGAGAACACACACACACACACACACACACACACACACACACACACACACACACACACACACACACACACACACACACACACACACACACACACACACACACACACACACACACACACACACACACAGCCTGTGGAGCAGATGCTTGGAGAACACTACAAAAACAAATATTTGGGGGTCCCCACACCGGTCCTGGCCTAGTTAGCGCCCCAGGCGAGATTGGGATTCAGCGCAATGTCCCCACTATTTGTTTCCATTAGAGTCCATTTGGTTCCATTAGTACGCTCTCTGAGTTACATACCCATATTAGGCTCCATTTGGTTCCATTAGAAGACTCTCTGAGTAGTTACATACCCATATTAGGGTCCATTTGGTTCCATTAGAAGACTCTCTGAGTAGTTACATACCCATATTAGGGTCCATTTGGTTCCATTAGCAACAGGGGCGTCAATTGGGTATGGCAGGGGTATGCAGCTGCCATACCCTGGGCCCAGGGGGGAAAATAAAAGTGTGTTACTTTTAAATATAAATCCATGAATGTCTCTTTGTCTATCTGTTCTGGTAATGTTGTTAAATAACAGTAAAATAACTACAAAAGCAAAATTTAACAAAATGGTCACTTTAACAAGGTATTATAATTATATTCTCCACACTTGTATTCTCCCCATCTTGACAGAATGGTATATGCCCAGGTTCCGCAGGTCAGCTGCACAGGTGCAATGCATTATTGTTAATTGTGGCATATTTACTAACATGCCAAGTTTAGCTGCACTTGAACAACCATTCCAGGCTGCCATATCCAGCCCAAGAAACCGTAGAAACGGGTGGGAAAATAGAATGTACTTCTTGAAATAAATATATCATGCCTGTTGCTAAGGTATGGCAACATGATTGGTGTCTTGCGCGTGTGTGCAAGACACCAGTCATGTTGCCATACCTTAGCTTTTTCTGAACTGACGCCACTGATTAGCAAACTCTCTAAGTTACATAAGGGTCCATTTGGTTACTCTCATTTAGCTGGGGACTCCCTGGAACTCCCTCAAGGACCCCTGCTTTAATATATATATATATATATTTATCAATCTCTCAAACACATAAGGTCTTACCTTTGCTGTCGGCAAGTTGCATAGGGACGTTCTAACAGGGAAAAGTGTTATGTGTATGTCCATTATCTTGTGCATTCTAATAAAATCCAAACTTTGCGTTTCTCCACTGGTCAAGTTGCATCGCTTTGTTTACACTGTGAGGCTGTCACATGCAATGGTGTGTTTCATAGAAAAATGCTACCTTAAGGGGCGCCATTTCACAGGAGAAACATCAATCCCACACAGTAGAATGGGTCTGATTAACAAATGCTAGAATTATGCAGCAATTATTATATTTGTAGGGGCTACCTAGCGGGGTCCTGTCTAAATCTGCCACAAGATTGTGGTTGTTGCAGTTCCCTGCACTACAATATTTAACCATAGTTAACCACAGCATTCCATATCGCAACCACACACACACAGGATTCAAGTCACAAACACATCAGTTGCATCATTTTCTGTCCATATAACATTTTGAAACCGGGGCCTCAGTGAGTCTATGGACTTGTGGCTGCTACGAGTGCTGTCAAGTCCCGACATCGTCAACCACAACGAATCAATTCAGTGAGACAGTCACTCCATCCAACCATATCCCTCTTCTCAGCTTCACAAAAGATGAGATGAGATAGTGTCTGTCTATAAAGCTGTGTACTGCACGCCTTGGTCAAAGTGAGTTTCACATGACTTCAATCTGCAATGTGTCATCAACATCAATATCAATATAATGTAAATACTGTGATACTGATTATAGATTATAGCCAGTCTATTGCTGGATGAAAATAACCTATGGCATAGAAACTACACTGTAAATGTGTTAATTTGACACTCAAGATTTGACTGTGTAGTGTCTACACTGCTAAATCCTCTTTGTTTACAGTATTATGTTGTATAATGTGCTTTATCGTCACTGTCGGGCAGAAACCTCGTATCTCCAAGTTTCACACATCGCAGGCATTGTGTGCTTGTAGATCGGCTGTTTTCACTATTCTAAATCCTTTTTAAAATGATAAATACAAAACGAACGGTTTTAGACATACAAGGTTTCCACCCGACAACCACAATATACTGTACACATTTCTTCAGATCAATGGTTTTGTAACACAGGGACAACAACTTGAGTTGGCAACTCCCTGCCTTCTGCTGACTTAGTCACAAAACTCATAACCGACCTGCCAAATAAACAAGGTGGTTCACACCCGACCTGCCGAATACACAAGGTAACTGCAATGTTAGAGAATCGGGGCAGAATGCATGTTTCTGCCCACAAATACACATACATGTACGCATCACAGAGGCAGGGAAGCCTCGGCCATCGTGTGCAGTCAGAGTAAGAGGCATAAATAAATTGGACTTACCATACTTTGGAGTCGACTCTGGTTACAGGAAATGAACAGGGGAGTGGGGAAAGGAAGGGAATGGCATAGTGACTAAATTAAACCAAAAAAAAGTCAAAGGGCAAAACAACAGAGTTGGAGGTAAGATAGCAGACTCTGAAAAGTGGGATGAGGGCGGTTGGAAGGTGAGGACAGTGCCGGTGGCGAGATAAGAGGATGAGTTAGGAGAGCAGGATGAAAGGATGTCAAAAGGCCAGAGGAGGGAGGAAATGGGGCTGAACGGGCACAGTAAAAAGGTGCACATGGCCATAGATGAGACTAAGACGGATAGGAGAGGGCACAGGATGAGTGATTAGAGGTGACTGAGTGACAAAGAGGGACCAGGAGGAAGAGAGGAGATTAATGCACGCATGGGAGCAGCAAAAATGAGCCTCAAAGTGTCCTTTAAGGTCCTTTTGGTATGGAAAAATCTATGTGTTGCAGACCTTTAAGTGTAAATCAGTGACCTAATAGAGTTATGTGACTCTATATGTCAAGGACCTTACAATTCTAGGTACATTTGTGGTCGCGCTCATGCTTTGCAAAAGGTGAGAGTATAATTATGTGTCTGGCAGATTTGGCAGTTGTTTGAAGTCATTTATTGTACAGTCAGTGCCGGTTCTTGGCATAATCAATATAAGCATTTGCTTAGGGCCACAACCATCACAGGAAGAAGATTTTTTTTAAACATATTGTTACATTATGTCATGTATCCCCTATCCAAAAAACTAGTGTTATTATTTTAATATGCCCTCCCCCTTCCTCCTTCCCCATAATCCCCAACTTCACTCAAGCCTGGCTGCCTTTACTTGGTTCATGAGCAAGTCAATATGCCTCCAAAAAGAAATTTTCGATCTGGTGCTAGCAGATTATTTTAGGTGGCCCCCCATTGACGGAAGCGCGCATCCGTCAGTGGGGGGCCACCTAAAATAATCTTGCATAGGGCCACTTGAGTCCTAGAAGCGGAACTGTGTACAGTAGTTACAGTCAGGTCACCTTGTCGGATTTCACTGACAGGTCCTTTTGAGATATTCATTCATTCAGCCTCTTCCCTCTCTTCCCTCCTCTAATAGCTCCTTGACACCCTTTCATCTTGCTTTCCCCACTCATCCTCTTATCATGCCCCTGATGCTGTCCTCAACTTTCAAGTGGTGTTCAAGAGGTTAACTCTTTGAGTGTACAAATGTAACCAAATGGGCCCATGAGCAGTGCCCAAAGTCACTCTAAAAATGGATAAATGAACGCTGAGTATTTTCTTGTGTAGGATGAAGACTTCCAGGCTTCACATACAGAAATGAAAGAGATGATGGAAACAGTGGCAAGCGTAGGAGAGAGAGAGGGTTAGGGGTGAGAGTAGCAGTAGTGTTGATTCCGTAGACTAAAACTATGACGGAAAATGTTCATTGACTACGTTTTTCACGTTGACAATTTGGTCAACACATAAAAACTAGACTAAAATGTTAGGGAGGGACTAGTGGAGAAGAGAACCAGTAGAACTAAAAGACAAGTCATTTATGTTTGATTGCGCTCGGTTGTTGCGCTCTGAAAATAGCAGGTATACATGCTCACAACGTGTCGCAGCGTTGTGATTGTTGATTGGCTATTTTCAGCGTGAAACCAAGAGTAAAATCTGCCATTATGACGCCATCAAGGCCCGCCAAAATACATTTTAGTCGACAGAATCAACTGTAGATTATGACTGACAGAGACTATGACTGAAACTAAAATCCAAAGTTGCTGTCGCGGTGCAGTAGTAAAGGATATGGGCTGGAGACCATGCGGATGCACCAGCTGCGAGGGCAGGTGGTCTGCTTGAGGCAGAAGAAGACCACGGGCGCCAGCTCAGGGAACGGCACCACCAGGGCGCTCAGGTCGCTGCCGATGCTGACGTCGTCGTCGTCGTCGTCGCACGGCCCCACCTCCTCGATGATGTCGTCAGACTGTGCCGAGTCGCCGCAGTCCTCGCACTGCAGCCCCGCCCCCGCCGCCGGGGACACGCCCCCCAGCGGCACGGGACACTCCTCGTTCGTCATGGCAACCCGGGCCGGATCTGAAAGACAAGCAGGCGGAAGGGGGGAGTTACTTTTTGGTCAAGACATCTACAAGCTCGTTTTCAACTAACCAGCGGCGTCAGTTCAGCAAAAGATAAGGTACTGATGTTGACCACATTAACCCTAGAATTCCTATTTTAGGCTTTTTTTATATCATAAAAAATAAATGAAAATATATCAATTTACAAGGTAAAAAAAGTGTACAAGCTCATACTGTAGTTCTAGCGCATCGCAACGTGTTTTGAGTTTGTTGCTATTTCCGCTATATTTGTCATAAAATGAAGTATAATAGGACTTACAGTAAGTGGTTAAGAAAAATCTCCCCTCTGTTGTTTTTCATTGACCCTAACAATTGACTATTAATATATAGAGCCCTACAGTTGGTTGAGCAAGGGGTTGATCGTGAATAAGTATTCACAATATAGGCCAGAGGGCTCGCTACGACTCGCCAGGATGGCTAAAAATGACCACTCACGGTGTGAGTACAACATTCAGTGGTGGATAAAGAACCAAATGTCTTTACTCAAGCAAAAGTATCAGTAATGCAATGTAGAAATACTCTGTTACAAGTAAAAGTTCTGAATTCAAAATGTACCTGAGTAAAAGTACAAAGGTATTGGCATCAAAATGTATTTTAAGTACCAAACGTAGAAAGTACTCATTATGCAGAATGTCCCATTTCAAGTTTTCAACTGTATAACAATCTTTTGAAAATAGCAGATCTACAACAAGCTCACAATGTGTTGCGTTGCACGTGGTTAATGTATGTTTTGTAATAATAATCCAAATCTACAAAGTAACTATAACTGAAGTTTTCAAATGAATGCAGAGGAGGAAAAAGGTGCAATATTTGCTTCTGAGATGTAGTGGAGTAGAAGTAAAATTATTGGAAACTGGAAATACTGAAGTAGACCAAAATAACAAAATTGTACTTAAGTACAATACTTGAGTAATATATACTATTACTTTACAGCACTGACAACATTCACTGTAAAAAACTTTGCCCAATGCCGATACCATGAGCCCAGAGGGCTTACATTACTCTCCCGTCTCTTTGTCCCATGAGAGCAAATGCATTATTGCAAACACATGGGTTTACAGAGCACAGTACACTGTTCACTGATAACAATCATGTCTCGGAGCGACACACACACAACACACATACCCATGCACACACCCACACACTGGAACCGCAGTGGAAATCACTGTCAGCAGTCATCGCACATTCATTGACGATTCACTTAGCCCCGCCACTGTGCTCTGTGAAGGAAATGGCTTTCTATTTTCCCCCACTTAGCGAGTGAGCGGATTCACATTTATCTATGGATAGGCTGATCTGATCACACAAACACACGTGCGCACGCACGCACACAAAAAGATATGTGTACTACATATCTAAGAACATGTACATGCGCAGACATAGGCCTACATCAGACACAGACATGCACACATGCACAGATATACACAAATTACGCACAGCAGCAGAACAGTTTTTCACATTGCTGTGTTATTTGTTTATTCATACTATTTTCTATCCCTTCAGGCCAGCCAGACATCAATCAAAGCATCCGTTTGGCTAGCCAGCCAACTAGAACAGTGGTTCTCAACCTTATTCTGGATCAGGGCCCACTTGAAGCTCTCAAAAGCGTTGGTGGTCAGATGGGTGGGCTGTGGTCAGATGGGTGGGCCGTGTGCATTTTCAGAGCAGGCTTATTTTAATGATCAGTCAATCGATTGTGTTCCGGCTTGGATCAATGGAACTAACAGTGGCGGGAAAAGTACTCAAATGTTTTACTTTAGTAAAAGTGTCAATACTGCCGTGTAGAAATAGGCCTACTACGCTACAAGTAAAAGTCCAGAATTCTATTTTACTTGAGTGAAAGTGCAAAACTGGTATCAAAATGTACTTCAAGTACCAAAAGTAGACATTATACAGAATGTCTCGTTTCAAGTTTTCAGATGTATAAAATCCTTTGGAAATAGCAGATCTACAAGCTCACAATGCGTCGCATTGTGAGCTTGTAGAAGCGTTGGCAACCGTAGCTACAGTATGTTTCGCCTGACTGACATATGAAAATCGAATAACTCTAAATAATTTTTAGGGTTAAAACCAGGCCAACAGTGAATGAATAACTGAATAATAAGAGAGAAAGGGTAGTTAACAGTCTCTCAAAGCATTCTGGGGCACTTCCTGCATGCCGCAATATTCTTCAATAGTCAACCAAGAACTACGAGGGCGAGGCATCTCTTCACTCCAAAAAAGAACACAATTTCCAGTTTATTCCATTTTGTTATAAATTAAATAAGGGAATGTCTTGGATTATTTCTATGTTGGGCTGTCCATGGCGTTGAAAGTGCACATATACGAGTTGAAGACATAACATAATACCATTGTGCATGCAAAACAATCTGTGTGTGTGTGTGTGTGTGTGTGTGTGTGTGTGTGTGTGTGTGTGTGTGTGTGTGTGTGTGTGTGTGTGTGTTTGCAACCGTCAGGGAGCAGTTTACTATGAAAACCTCCACCGGCCGTCCGTCCGTCCGCCACACGTCACACGTCACACCTTTGCCCTGCTCATATCTCCGCATCAGTATGACATCACACCACATGTGTACACAAACCTTTGTGTACGTTGCTGTGGCAACAGTCTGTTGTTGCTGGTCTGTTAGTGTACGTTAGCAACCACCTTAGCAACCATGGTTTTACCCTAGCAACCAACTGTTTACCCTAGCAACCAACTGTTTACCATAGCAACCATGTTTTTTTACCCTAGCAACCAACTGTTTACCATAGCAACCAGATACGCAGAGCAGGGATCTCCATATATGGGCATAAACAGGTGACATCACACTGATGTCAGATACTCAGAGCAGGGATTTCTCCATAATATATGGGCATAAAAGGGATTCTGTTAGGGATCTCCATATATGGGCATAAAAGGGATTCTGTTAGGGATCTCCATATATGGGCATACAAGGGATTCTGTTAGGGATCTCCATATATGGGCATAAAAGGGATTCTGTTAAGGATCTCCATATATGGGCATAAAAGGGATTCTGTTAGGGATCTCCATATATGGGCATAAAAGGGATTCTGTTAGGGATCTCCATATATGGGCATAAAAGGGATTCTGTTAGGGATCTCCATATATGGGCATAAAAGGGATTCTGTTAGGGATCTCCATATATGGGCATAAAAGGGATTCTTTTAGGGATCTCCATATATGGGCATGAAAGGGATTCTGTTAGGGATCTCCATATATGGGCATACAAGGGATTCTGTTAGCTGTTAGTGATCTCCATATATGGGCATAAAAGGGATGCTGTTAGGGATCTCCATATATGGGCATAAAAGGGATTCTGTTAGGGATCTCCATATATGGACATGAAAGGGATTCTGTTAGGGATCTCCATATATGGGCATAAAAGGGATTGTATCCCAGATGATGCCCTGTTAGGAGATCCACACTAACAGAATCCATATATGGTCCTACCGACAGCTGCTATAAGCCAACCCTGGCGATAAGGTCTGAGTCGAAGAAATGCTTCTTTCCTGGCAAGAATTGCCCCTTTATACTGTAGGGCTCGTTTGTGTATTGTATGACATCACGCCACATCATCGGCTGAGGACTGTGTGATGTCATCATATCTCCATACATGGAGACATAAGTTGCTCATGCCCAAATATGGGCTGGTGAGGTCAGACTTAGTGTGATGCGTAGGTTATCTCCATATATGGAGATTCAACTTCAATGAGTAACCATGGCAAACTGTCAACTGCCCGTATGTCTTGATAATTGGTAAAACAAACTTTTGGCCTATTTGTGGAGATAAGCGACCAACGTTCGCTTATCTCCCGATTAGGGAGTCTTACTGGTGTATATACAGTATATGGCGTGTGTGCGTGTTAGCGTATGTGTGAAGCTGTTTATATTTGTTTTTAATTCCCACAGTGGGATTATCTATGTCAGTGGGAGAGTGGACTTTGTTTTCACAGAATAATTATATTAACGGCTAGTTATTACAAGCCAAGAAAAATAGGCCAGTGGATATTCAGTCGAGCCTCTTTTTCTCATCACCGCGGAACTAATCCGCTAACGAGATGAGTTGTGGCAGAAGGTAGGGACTAAAATGGCTTTATGCTGTAGCATCCAAAAAGGAACAAATAAATAAAGGCGGCGTGACAATAATAAACAGAAACATTGATGTACTACAGTATCTGTACAGTACATCAAGTTTTACCATCGGTTAACCATCCGTGTATTATATGATCCATCCAACTCTGTACAAGCACACAAGCATACACACAGCCACCCATCCGTAGATCCAACCATCTGCTAGTGGTGGAAAAAGTACTCACATATTTTACTTATAAGTAAAAGTATCAATACTGCAATATAGAAATACTCTGTTAGGGTGCCCTCACACCAAAATACCTATGAGAGTGGAATCCGCGTTCCGCCAATGCATTTCAATGAGAGTGAAGCGGTCTCATGCCAGCAGAGGATTTCTGCAAAAAACGCTCCCTTCTCATTGAAATGCATTGGCGGATTCCACTCTCATAGGTATTTTGGTGTGAGGGCACCACACCAAAATACCTATGAAAGTGGAATCCGCGTTCCGCCAATGCATTTCAATGAGAGTGAAGCGGTTTCATGCTAGCAGAGGATTTCGCCAAAAAACGCTCCCTTCTCATCGAAATGCATTGGCGGAACGCGGATTCCACTCTCATAGGTATTTTGGTGTGAGGGCACCCTTACAAGTAAAAGTATGTAATGTACTTGAGTAAAAGTACAAAAGTATTGGCATCAAAATGTACTTAAAGTACCAAAAGTAAAAGTAACACAACACAAAAGTTACACAATGTGAGCTTGTAGAGGTATAAAATAGGGCTAAAGTGGTTTATGTATGTTTTATAATATTATAATTTATATCTACAAAGTAACTAGTAATTAAGGTTTTCAACTACATGTAGTGGAGTAAAAGTACTGTACAACATTTGGATTCGAGATGTAGTCGAGTAGAAGTAAAAGTAATGGAAATTGGACATATTCAAGTAAAGTACAAATGCCTCAAAAATGTATTTAAGTACATTACTTTAGTAAATGTACTTAGTTACTTTACACCACTGCCATCTGCTCATCTAGGCTTTTTTTTGCCTCTGTACAGTAGGAGGTGAGCCGTCTAGAAACGGGTCTGTCTGTGATATCTGTGTGTTTGAGAGTCTAATCTTATACAATAAATGAACTGAATCTCTGTACGTAAGTACGGTAATCCACATATCTCGCGAACCGAGAGAGAGACACATTTGCACGCGCAATAACACCCTTAATTGTGGTAAGTAACGGATACACAAAACAGTCACCCATTTAGGAAGGCTGAGGGCTGTGATGAGCTATGGGAAAATATGCTTCCCCCTCCCACACACACACGCACGCACGCACGCACGCACGCACGCAAGCACGCACGCACGCACGCACATACTGTGACAGTCTGAGACACACAAGGAGAGGCTGGATGCGAGACAAGAGCAGAGCAGAAACACTCATCCCATATGGGGGTTTAAGCCAAGATATGGCAACCCACAACATGCAGATTCATTTTGAATGAATCCATTTGGGAGACAGACTGTGACCGCGGTATCCAATCATTACCAGCCTCAATAGAGCATGTTGTGTTTACACATGTACACCCACAATATCAATGCTTTGCTGTATTAAAAATGTACACAATTTCCAAACAAATTGAGATATTTATCAGTAGTGAAAATAGCATATCGTTGTTGTTGGTTGGAAACCTTGTATGTCCAAGTTTCAAATTTGTACGTTCTTCCGTAAAGTAAAGCCCTGCTTCATCATACAAGGCCATAGCACAAAAGTAGTGAAAACAGCTGATCTACAAGCACACAACGCCTCGCGGTGCGAACTATTTTCACAAAATCTGAGGGCTTAAACGGTAAATTCATAATTTAGTTAAGTACAGTACTCAGTTACTGCAGAGCAACACACTGAGCTGTACTGTACGCCCTATGGGAGACGTGTGATGATCAATTAGAACCACTGAATGATCTGAGGAATATGAAATGAAAGAAGTGTTTGTTTTTTAGGTTAATAATGTATCTCTACTGTGTGACATGATTTCCAATCCAAGTGATTTGGAGTGACTACACAACTCTAAGTGGGTTGAACACGATGATTTAATATCTTTCCTTGTCTTTCCTTGGAACAGCCCAATTGTTTTATGTTTGTTATGTACTAGGATATATATATATATATATATATATATATACAGTATACTGTATAATTATATATATATATGTATACTAGTGTGCCCAGGGGTGTGTGACGATTGAATGTAGGAGTCTCAGAAGTAATGTTGGAGAACCCAGACCGGTGCCCGTTGGGAAGTCACCATCGATGTCCAGTTGTGCAATCAAAAATACATGTAATTTTGAGGGTCCACTGATATGAAAGAGAAAAAAAACGATTAAGAAGAAGGATTTAGAAAACATTTCTAGAATCAGGTCAATATATTCAAAGACATAATATTTTGAAGATCTTTTAAAAATAGCAGATCTACAAGCTCGAGCTTGTATATCTGCAGCCCATTCTCACCCCCTCTGCTTCACCCGTCCGACGCTTTCCCAACTCGCTTTCTGCTTCACCCGTGCGACGCTTTCGGAACACCTACTGCGCCTACGGTCGGACGCGAACGGAGAGTTTCAGGACGAGAACGTAGTCTTAGTACGACATTTGTTTACTGGAATATTTTACGATGACGGCCGTCACGGGGGAATCTGGATTTGCGTCACCATGCTCTACCGACTGAGCTAACCAGACGACTGGGAAATTCCCTTTTTTTTGTGCTTTTATCTTTGACAAAATGTGGATGATAACGTAGTCCCTTCTTTGAGCCGTATTCGGACGCGGAAGCAGTCCCCTGGTCAAAATTTACTATTCTGTCCATAACGGCACATAATTCGGTAACGCGGCTGAGTGGGATTGGTCACCGTTCCCACCGCTCGTCGCGGCAACTCGGCTCGCTAGCGCTCGCCTCGGTGGCGACTCACGGGGGTCATCGGCGCCCAATACCGCGCTGCTCTGTCGTTTATAGTGGCGTGAGCGGTAGCGACGGGTGGCTGGTAAACCAGTGAACCCTTCAAAGCGGTATCGAATCCCGCTTCGGGAACTGCTTTTTTTTTCTTTCTTCTTAGACCACCCAATGCGTCCAACCCGTGAAACATTCGGCAATCCCAAAGCGTCTATCGTCCGACGCATTACAGTACTTGACAAAGCGTCGGTTGTATGACGCATTAGGGGTGAGAACATGTTGATATCTGCTATTTTTTAATAGTTAAATCATAAAATAATGGTTAAAGTGGTTCAAATTAAAGGGTAAACTGTCCATTGTGTTACTTAGGCCCTCAGTGGTACAGGGACCCCCAGGGTTCTGTGCTGCGAGCCTGTATCTGCTATTTCTTAATAGTTAAATCATAAAATAATGGTTAAAGTGGTTCAAATCAAAGGGTTAACTGTCCACTTAAGCCCTCAGTGGTCCAGGGACCCTCAGGGTTCCTTGAGGGGGTTCTGAATGGACCCTTGCAGGTCTTTAACCCTTAACAGGTCCAATTGGTTCCATTTGTACACTCTCAGAGTTATGGGGGTCCTTAAAATTAAAACAGTTGAGTTGACCTACAGTATAATGACCTGGCCCCAAATATGGGAAGCTAGAGCTCCCATCGAACTCGGTTCTGGTAACTCCGATGCTTCCTCGGAGGGGTTGCCACCTGTTCCCCCAGCGCCTCCTTCCATCAAACCCGGTTCTGATAGCTCCGCTGCTTCCTCAGAGGGACTTCCGTCCACGCCTTTGGATCAACCCCCCACACATTCTATCTTGAAACTCATCGGTTTCCGCTGGCGTCGCCGTCAACCGGAGTACCTTGTCGTTTGGTCTGGCTCGGAACCTAAGGACGACTCCTGGATTCCCGGTTCTCAAATTCCCCCTACTTTCATCAGGGCCTTTGAAGGATCAGGACGCACTTCTACCATTCTTACGCGCGGACGCGTTCGTGAGGAGGGGGGTACCTGTCAGGAGTGACGTCTTGCCCACGTCATCCTTTCATCATTCACTTCCTATTTAAAGTGGGCGTGACACGGCCAAAACAGCTAATTATGGCTATCAAATTAGCCAATTTTTTTAATGATGTCATGTACCCCCATGTTAAATTACCCAATCAAATTAATTTATTGTAGTTACTGTACTGAAAGTAGTACTTTCTGTACAGTAACTGAATTAAATTAATTTGATTGGGTAATATGACGGGAGGGGGCGGAGTTGAGCGCTGAGTATTATCTAGTGAAACAACCCCAACAGAACTGTGCGAGGAGAAAATGCGACAATTCATAAAACGAATTTTAAAACAAGCAGTTCTAGGGGTAAAAATTTGATATAATCTGCTATAGAATCCCCCCTAACCACGTACAGGGTACAAGTCTTCTAACAAAAAGGTGTCAGAGATTAGAACGAGGGTCCTCCGCAGCACAGACCACTTTTTAGCAGCCATCTCTGCTAAAAAGTGCTCCAGTGCTTCACCGGAGCTCCGGACCACTTTTTAGCAGCCATCTCTGCTAAAAAGTGCTCCAGTGCTTCACCGGAGCTCCGGAGGACTGAAGTCTGTGGTAGCCTGTGTGTGTGTGTGTGTGTGTGCGTGTGTGTGTGTGTGTGTGTGTGTGTGTGTGTGTGTGTGTGTGTACACACACACAATAGCTCTTGAAAATAGCCGTGCGGTGCGGCGCTACCAGCTAACAACAACACATCACGTTGTGCACGGCACCGCATGACGGACGAAGTATACATTCACTAATAACTGATACGGCCCGCCTCCTTTTCAGACCGTTTGAAGAAAGACCACGTGACCTACTGTATCATAATGTTAAATTTCGGCCGGTGTCCCGCCCCCTTTAAGTGAATTATCTTGATTTAGTTTCCAGTCGGTTATTATTTATATTTGCTTATAATATAATTGTAAGAACTTTCTAAGAAGTTACTTTGGACCAACTTACTAACCAACTGGGAAAGAGTCGAGCTAGATCTAATTTAGCTCTAAACCTCAGAAAACCCAACTCATCCAATAAGACAAACCAGGGTTGCACCTGTGGATTACTATACCAGTAATTAAACCCTAACAGTGTGTGTGTGTGTGACGTGCGTCAATCCTCACGAGTCACGGCAGAACCAATTAGAACCTGAAAACACAGCCCAGTCAATGGGAACAGTCACACGCGCACACACACACACGCACACACGCACACGCACACACACACACACACACACACACACACACACACACACACACACACACACACACACACACACACACACACACACACACAAACTCTCTGTTGTTTGCTGTGTCAGGCAGCATTGCATCCTTTGACCTGAGATAAATTGGTTTTGAAATCTACGGTGGAGTTATCCATACAACGCATTACTGAGTGACTGAGCATATCAAAGTATTCCACAGTGAGTCCATAATGTGTTTAGAAAGCAGCCGATATGAGAGCCAAGACCGGATGCAATGGGTGGCTTTCTTTGACAGCATTAAAAACACACCCGTCCAAAACAAACATGATGAATTTCAGTCAGTGAGACATGGCCTAGAATCACTTAATACCATCTTGGCAACTGCACCACCATTTATACTGTCTAGTTTGGCACGGTCGTTAGGGCTGCACAATGTTAGGAAACCATGTGATATGTGATAATATTGTGGAATATAGTGAGGACCATATGAGAAAAGTATGATATAAGTTAACAAATATTTTAGTCCACAGTTTGAATGTCTTTCTGCCTTAGGTTTGCTGCTAAACCTGACAACGAAAGGCCTGCTGCAGTGGTGGTTCTCAAACGTAAACATATCAAGGACCCCCATAACAAAGAGGACAAATGGAATACAGACCTTTAAGGGTCCATTTAGATTAGAATATATATAGGCTACACCATGTATTGCAGTTCAAGCAGCCTTTGGCGTTATGTGTGTTGAAATATAAATGTTGATGTTGCGATGACGATATATTTTGCAGCCCTGATTGTTGTAATAATATTGAACTGAATAAAACGTATTAGTAAATTGATTGTCTGATTGCACAGGATGGTGCACTTTGCCCACACACTTAAGCTTTTGAGTGCATGTGTGCGTGTTTAGAAGTAAGCTACTCTGTCATGACCCGCTTAGGAGTTCTTAATGTTTATGATACAATGATAATACTTGTTCTATAACAGTTGTTCTCAAACATTTTCATGTCAAAGACCCCCCACATTGATATGTTTGGCCACAGACCCCAATTCCAAAGGATTCTGTGCCAGGGACCTCATTAACACATGGGAAGCCAAGGTTTCTAACATTTCTAGCTGTTGCTGCTGCCGTCGTTCACTTACGCTTTAATTTTGAAGAGCCTCGGAAGCTTCGTGCGTGTGCACGTGAGTGTCCACTGACGATTGAGGAGGATAATCCATTTGTCTACAAACGCTCGCGAAACTAAAATCCAAACCGGGGCCGACCATCGCGGTAAAGTGTCGCAGTGAAAACAGGCAGATCTCTGCTTCCCTGGCGTTCTTTGCACCTTATTTATAGATAAAGCCCTTTTTATGTTTCAGCATAGAATAGAAATCAATGCAGCCTAGACCATCCATGTTGTCTCTCTACGAGCTACGTTATGACGTATGGACCAGGGTCTTTCACAGACAACACAACATGCGCGCAGCAGCACGCTGCACAGTTAACCCTTTGTCATCCGCGCAGCAGCACGCTGCACAGTTAACCCTTTGTCTCGTTCCTGAACGAGACAACTCCTTTTGGCACAGCGACCTCCAGTGGCCTTATCTCGTTACTGAACGAGTTTGGCCCCTTGGGTGTTGAGAAAAGAATGGTCAAGATTTCAAAAACAAACATTTGAAAGCTGAAAAATTAAATAGGGATAAAGTATTCCTTGTTTTTTTGTGGACCCCCTGGAAACCCTTCAATGACCCCTGTTGGATCCCGGACCCCACTTTGAGAACCGGTGTTCTAAGGTATTTGTTTTGATGTCTTTTGATCTGTATTTGCTGTGAAGTCTTGTTTTAAACGTGAAGTCCTGGTTCTCCCGTCTGCCCAATTTAATACACCCTGGGGTACTAATAAAGAAACCTTGAACCTTGATCGAGCAACGTGGATAGAAGTGAGAAGAGATACTTGACTGAATGCTGCATCGACTACTAATTGCATGTCCCCGGTTTGATTCCAGATTTGTGTTGCATGTTTTTTCCCCCCCTTGTTCAATGTCCTGTCTCACTGGCTGCACCGTCCTGCTCCTGCCTTAACCCATTTAGGCCTAGAATTATTGAATGCTTTAACCAGTGAAAAATAGCAGATATACAAGCTCACAGCGCGGCACCGAGTGCCGCGCTGCGAGCTTGTAGATCTGCTATTTTTGAAAAACCGTGAGTCTTTGAATATATCTTTTTGAAAGTGAACATTTGTAACTCAAATATTTGCTTCTGGGGGGTCCCTGATACAATATTTTGAGATGGGGGGGTCCCTGGAACAACATATTTTGAGATGGGGGTCCGTGGCCAAATACATGTAGTTTTGGGGGTCCTTGGCATGAAACATTTTGAGAACCACTGACAGAAACATAGTATAAAAAAATAAAAAATAAATAAACCTTAGAAGGATTTGGAAGACGGGTCAAAATGTTCAAAGATTTGCACACATTTTTAAGATTTTTCAAAAATAGCAGATCTACAAGCTCGCAGCGCGGCACTCGGTGCCGCGCTGTGAGCTTGTATATCTGCTATTTTTCAATAGTTAAAGCATAAAATATTGCGTAATAATGTGTTCAGGCCCAAATGGGTTTTAATAAAGGCAAAAGGCAGCCTTAGAGAAGAGCCCCAAATAATTACACCCTGGTGGTTTAAGTTCATTAGGCCTTGATTGATTTGTCGCTTTTTAATTCTGTTACAACAATCTAAATTGTGTTTGCCAATGAGGTTTAATTGCATTTATAAATAACTCAAGTCAGTGACATACATCAGACACACGTGGGGTTTAGTCTTGAGTACTTGAAACATAAAAATACACAATGCACAAGATAAAATCCTCAGTGTTAATGAACAGGATTTTAGTGCGTACTGCATCACTGCTCTCCTGCAGTTTGGTTTTCAAACAGCTGGCAAACAGAAACAAACAAAACTGAAGTGAACTGGGCCGAGTGTCCCAAATGTTTCCTATCATTAATAAGTAAATAGTAACTGCTACGGAATCATTCTCTAAGCTACTTTGAGAAGGCTGTCATAATCCGGTTGGTAATAAATGCTTCATCCTGCTCCACATAAACAACGATGAAAACATCCCGTCAAACTAGGGAGAATCAGGTGGAACACAGTAGAAAGTTATTGTTCCTGCGAGCATTCTAACAACTTTAGCCTCAAACCAAGTTATTGTAGACATTCTAATACTAATGAACTAAACTAAACTAATGAAATAATGACAACGGCTGCATGTCACTCTCAGACTCCCTGTGTCCTGTCTCTCTGCACTGTAAAGGCAGAAAAAATATACGGTACCAGTATGTATATAAGCAAAGATAACAAATTAAAACTAAAACGAAATTGAAAGGCCAAAAC
Source organism: Nannobrachium achirus (assembly GCF_963921795.1). Taxonomy (NCBI): domain Eukaryota; kingdom Metazoa; phylum Chordata; class Actinopteri; order Myctophiformes; family Myctophidae; genus Nannobrachium; species Nannobrachium achirus. The sequence goes on along the minus strand of NC_137813.1, from coordinate 26,906,178 downwards.
CAATGATAAAGGCAACACAATAACAACCTTGCTCCGGACACAACAAACCGCTGTGCACTGATAAATGGAATCATTGATCATCCTTGAGCCCCGTCCAATAATCCACCAGGTTAATGGATGATACTGCAGGCTGCGCCTTTGTTCAATAACACCAGCTCACCATCACTTGTTGTGTGCAGCATACACATGTTGGGTTCATAATAACAGCTGTTTCATAACTATTGCAGCAGAATGGGGTCATCACCTGCAACCGCTGCCAGAAACTTTTTAAGTGGTTCCAGTTGGTAGTGACATATGGCTGTCAGGCCCATCTCCGACTCCCAGCTTCTCCTCTCCTGACGCAGCAGAATGTTCTCATTGACTCCGGCATTAGCGATGGATCATAGACCGGCCGACTGGGCAGATTTACCTCTGTCAGCGAAATCTCTGTTGCCTCATATCAGTGAAAGCAACATTTTATTGGGCCTGGTTCTTAGCAAGGATGCTGTTTCGCCCCAAAAATCATATTCTAAGCAGAGCTAACAGTTTCAGTTGCAGTGGCCAATGAAGCAGTTATTTCTTAGAATCTTAAGGTTAAATTGCTCAGAAAATGTGCTCACCTCTAACCCAAGTGATTCTCAACCTTTTATCATTTCAATGACCCCAGTTCGATATGCATTAAGCCACAGACCCCCATTGGACCCCAACCCTTTAACTATGAGAGTGTACAAATGGAACCAAATTGACCATTTGGTTCCTTTACATCATGGTGTAAAGACTGCAAATAGTGTTTCATTAAGGGATATGATATGATGGCTAGTGGCCAAGTATGTACATTCTCAGAGTTACAGACATAAGGGTACATGGTTCTTGACTATCAATCATTTAACCACACGCTGAGAACGGAGTTCTGTAACCAACTAAGAACAGGATAGACAACTTAGCCTCTGAAGAAAGTTAAAGCAAATGCTTACAGACAGTGACCTTCTAATTTGGCATTGAGAATGTACTGTACTTCCTTTACCTTTAAGGACCATTCTGCCATCAATACAGTACGTTGTTTATTTACAAAACAAGTGTGGTTAAGAAGTGATGGATGTTTGAAATTTGTTCAATAACTTATTCTCTGACCCGGCCGAGTGGTTAGGGCACGATACCAATAATACCTGATAGTTCCCGGTTCAATTCCCAGTCAGTCACACCAGCTGCATGTCACCCGCTGCTCTCTCTCTAGTCTACAGTACACTTTGTCTATCGATAAAGGCTAGAAAACCCAACGAAAATAACTAAAATAGCAACAACAACAAATATTTTCTGCAGGGCCAATTTTCAGCAACACATTTCCAATTATAAATGTAATTAATAAGTAATGTAGTCATTACTCTAAAATAATTATGATGTTGTAGAATAGCACCCACTATACATACACCAATAAACCTGTGATTTGACGAAACCTGAAGTTGAAGAAGTTGGTTGGTAATCTATTTAAGGTTGTTGTTACATCTTGCAGCTTCCATTTCCATTTCCATTTTCAATTTCAATTTCAATTTCTCTCTACTCTCGCTCTCTCTCTCTGAAGGGGCTGCTGTGTGTTGTGTGAATGCACTCACTCATAAATGCTGTTGATGCTATTTAGAAACATATACTGCACCACTCTGAATGGGGTCACAGCTATTAGCGTTAGCGTCAGCACGCAAACGGATCTCTGAATTAAGGTCACCGCCAAGTTCAAAAATGCTAATGCAGATTCATTGGGTGGCACGAGGGACAGATAGGCTGGGAAATGAGAGAGAGAGAGAGGAGCTAGCACACTATAGTGATGTGGAGCCACCAAGACGTGCATATTGGACCAAGGCTCAATGAACTGTCACTATCAGAGTGTAAAGCCTGCAAAAATATTGCTTCATTAGGGGAAAGACTTAGCTGGACATGCTAGTGAGTGACAAAGTTATGATATAAGATGTTGTAGGTCCTCTCGTCTCTCCCAATCATTAGCCTCATTCCCAGCCTTTTCTAATACAGCAGTATAGAAATACTAAGTTACAAGTAAAAGTCAGTAATTCAAAATTTACTTGAGTAAAAGTAAAAAAGTATCGGTTTAAAAATGTAGTCAAAGTACTAAAAGTAAATTACAAAATGTTTGAAAATAGCCGATCTACAAGCTCACGGCGCGTCACAATGCGACGAGTTGTGAGCTTGTAGATCGGCTATTTTCAAATAACCAAGGTATAAAATGGGGCTAAAGTGGATTGATGTATGTTTTATAATATTATAATTTATATCTGCAAAGTAACTTGTAACTAAAGTTTTCAAATAAATGTAGTGTAGTAAAAGTGCAATATTTGGATCCGAGATGTAGTGCAGTAGAAGTAAAAGTATTGGAAATTGGAAATACTCAAGTAAAGTACAAATACCTCCAAATTAGTTACTTAACACCACTGGTTACAACCTAATCCACAGCGTGTCTATAGGGTGGGACTTCTGTCGTATACTGTATGTATACTTCCCCCGGAAGTATACATACAGGCAGGTTAGCATTTCACCAGGTTAGCATTCACCAGTGTTAGTTTTACTGTCTGAGGTTAGGGTTAAGGTTAGGTCTAGGTGTATCTCCTTCCCCCGACCTCCGCGCAGCCAATCACAAGCTTCCGCCTCCTTAACCCAGTTGCCTTTTTGATACACTCGGACTGAAAGACCTGCAAAAAAAAAAAACACTCTCCCGTCTTTTCCCTACCAATACAATACCAGGTCTCATGCACTGAGAAAGTAAACAGATCTCTACTTCCCTCTAGTCTAGACACTCAACTGGCCAGGTTTAGCCCAGCATGCCCAATCATAACAATAAACCTAAATATAATCTCAACTCCCAGGAGTTGAGATTGCCAGCCTGGCAGAGGTGATAATCTACGCTTACTGTTACTTTTGTGTTATGAAAATGTGTTCAGCAATGGCCGTGACACCTTGCTATTCATTATATATTACAGCTCAAACAGTGTGATTTGCGTGCAGTGTGCGTGCGTGGGTGTGTGTGTGTGTGTGTGTGTGTGTGTGTGTGTGTGTGTGTGTGTGTGTGTGCGTGCGTGCGTGCGTGTGTGTGTGTGTGTGTGCGTGCGTGCGTGTGACAGTGTGTTGCTACTTCAATACACAGAAACAGAGCACAGAGCAAAATTAAATCTGAAACAAAACAAATGGGAAAATCAATCCAGGGCTCCTCCCTCTGATCTGATCTTTCTTTGATAGCCGACCGCCTTCCTCTCTTCCCTCTAGTACAGTGCCTCTCAACCTTTTGTGAACTTGAAAATATCCAAAGCGTTTGCGGCCCACCCACCCGACCACTTAATCCATTTACAGTAGACCTAGAACGCATCCGTGTCACTCTGCTATTTTAGAAATATCTTGAAAATAGGGCAAATCTTTGAATGTACAGAAAATATTGTTAACATGGCAGATAAAAGGCTGACCTGAAAAATACCTAGAGATTTCTTCTAAATCCTAATGGTTTTCAATATGGAGGTGCTCAACCTTTTCATGTCAAGGACCCCCTAGAATGTATTTGACCCCCATCTGAAAATATTTTGTTCCAGGGACCAAGAGTAAGAAAGATTTGCGTTACAATGTTTGCATTAAAGGGATTGGTCAGGTGGGTGGACCAGGGTTGTCGTTCAGAGGTGCTGGTGAGCAACAAGGGTGCCCCCCAGGGCACAGTGCTCTCACCCTTCCTGTTCACCCTCTACACATCTGATTTCCGCTTCAACTCCGAGACCTGTCACCTGCAGAAGTACTCAGATGACACCGTGGCGGTCAGCCAGATCTCTGGCGACAACACGGCTGAGCATGACAGTGTGGTGAGGAACTTTGTGCAGTGGAACGAGGTTAACCACCTCCGGCTCAACGCTAGCAAGACCAAGGAGATGGTGGTGGACACTCCCGCATGGCCAATTAAGAGAGTACCAAGTAAATTCCTGGGAGTGCACCTGAACAGTTCACTGGACTAGTCGGACAACGCAGAGGTGGTTCACAGAAGGGGAAGAGAAGGCTGTTCCTCCTGAGAAGACTGAGATTATTTGGCGTGTGCAACATGATGCTACAGATCTGCATACCAGAATGATGAGGATCCACAACATGTCTGCATATTAGATAACGTGTGTGCTGTCGCTGCACATGCATGTGTGTGCACTGCACGTGCATGCACAATTTAACAGGCACACGCATGCGCACACACTCACGCAGGCACGCACACACACACATTCACTCAAAACACATACACAAGAATAGCAAACAAGTCTAGTCCAGGTAATGAGGAATTCATTGAAGCTCCCAGTGCCAGCAACATGCACGCACGCACGCACGCACGCACGCACGGACACACACACACACACACACACACACACACACACACACACACACACACACACACACACACACACACACACACACACACACACGCACACACACACACACACACACACACACACACACACACACACACACACACACACACACACACACCTCAAATAAACCCAGCCTCTCACAAGCCCCGAATTGCCAATAACGAGGAGTGGTTCTAACCAATTAGGGAACACCTGTGACAATGACAACGTCCACTGTCCTCATTACTGTGGAAGTGTGCCTTCCATCCTTTGAAACTCCCACACTACACACACACGCACGCACGCACGCACGCACGCACGCACACAGTGCAGTGTTGCTGTCTGTGTTTGTGTGCACTGATCGTTCCCATATCACCACTGACTGCATAGTTAGCCAACTGCAGACAGCTGCTCACACACTCACGCACTCACGCACGCACGCACGCACGCACGCACGCACGCGCACGCGCGCACGCACGCACACACACACACACACACACACACACACACACACACACACACACACACACACACACACACACACACACACACACACACACACACACACACACACACACACTCACACACACACACACACACACACACACACACACACACACACACACACACACACATTTGCGCGCTCTGGAGTACTAAATGGCTTTAATCACAGTTTCCACATCAGTCTCCTGACATCAAAACTGCGGTCATGCCAATCCAATAACAGTTCACTCCCATGAGCAGATTACAGTATGCAAATATGAAGCGGAGCGGTGAAATGGCACACAAATGTTCTCCTATGGGCGCAGGCTGACATCAGATCTCACAAAGGTCCTATGATTGCTGTCCCTATATGGTGAGAGTGCATTGCTGGGACGGAAAAAGGTTGATAACAAAGTTATCAACCAGACGAAATCAGGAGATGTATGTATAATGTATGCAGGTTCTGGTTACATTATACATACATCTCCTGATTTGTCTCTCTGAATAAGGCCACTGTCAGTTGCCAGAGTACAGGCAGTGGCGTAACGTGCCCCCGCCAGGCCATTTTTTTGTAATGGCAGATTCGTCTGGTTTCCAGGCTAGGACGACTGCTCTGCGACTGGCCAGTTTGTTGTTAGCCTAACTGGCTAACAATAGCATAACTTCATAACCTCAATCGGTCAGTCAGTCAGTCAGTCAGTCAGTCAGTCAGTCAGTCAGTCATACATACAGGTATTCTCATGTGTAGGTCTGGCCTCGCTGATGCAGTCCAGCCATCAGATCACATCACCAATTAACATCATTGATTCACTGCTCTGTCGGATTATTAAGAGTTCTTCTTGGCCGCACATATTAACTGAGGTCAAATATTTCTTGAACCGTTGAAAAGGCTGGCAGCATCTGTTTGGTCATGACTCATGAGTGGGCAACGCTCCCAGCCACAAACAAAACAATGAGACAAGTGCAATGATCCACACGCTGCCTGTCAACAAGAGGCATGCAAATTAAAGGGTGTGTAAATGAGGCGTCTCTTTATCCACTGTGAGCTTGTACATCTGCTATTTTTGAATAGCCAATGCAGAAATGTGTATAGCACACAGATGTTTTCCAGTTTACTTTCACTTAAAACAATTTAAAAAATAGCAATTACTACTTTTGCGACTTTTATGTGATACTGCAAAGTAGGACATTCATTTATGGGGGGATAAAATGTTTTCCGTGCGACGGCGACGACACGAGAGCTGATCAATAGGACGTTGCAGGATGAGGTATAAAGGTGTAAATACCAGTGTTGGAAAAAGTACTCAAATGTTTTACTTAAAAAGTATCAATACTGCAATGTAGAAATACTCTGTTAAGTAAAACTCTGGAATTCAAAATGCACTTGGGTAAAAGTACAAAAGTATTGGACTCAAAATGTACTTAAAGTACCAAAAGTAAATGTACTCATTAGGCAAAATGTTCCACACAAGTTTTCACAAGTTTTCAAATAAATCTTGTGAGCTTGTATTTTCAAAATGGTGAAATATAGGGGTGAAGTGGTTACAGTAGGCAAAGTAGGTGAGGCTGTATGTTTTGTAATAATAATCTAACAAAAGTTTTAAAATAATAAAGTGGAGTAAAAGTATAATAGGCCTATTTGCCTGAGATGTAGTGGAGTAGAAGTGAAAGTACTGAAAAGTGGAAACACTCCAGTAAATTAAAAATGCCTCAAAACAGTACTTTAGTGAATGTACTTAGTTAGGACACCACTGGTATATATACATCAATATGAAGGTGTAAAGGTGTAAATACACCAATAGGAAGTTGCAGGATAAAAGGTGTAAACAGAGGAGGGAGAAAGACACATCCATGGCTCTTCTCCTCCGCTGGGGCCGGGTTAGTCAAACATCTGTCAGTGCTGCTCTGCCTGCCTCCCTGTGGCTCCTCACCGTCTGCCCTTCATTCACTTCCATCAATCTCTGTCCGACAGGCACGTTCCCACGGCCCCGGACAGACCGCCCGCCTCTACAGTTAAACGCTCCGGGGGAGAGACGGACTGAGCTGACAGGGTGTGTGTGTGTGTGTGTGTCTGTGTGTATGTGTGTATGTGTGTATGTGTGCGTGCATGCGTGCGTGCGTGCGTTCGTCCGTGTGTGTGCAGTGGTGTAAAGTAAGGTTTTGAGGTATTTGTACTTTACTCAAGTATTTCCGGTTTTCAGTACTTTTACTTATCCTTTCTTTTACTACTGTTACTACTTAAAATATAATACAACGTACACTTTAACCACTTTAGCCGATCTACAAGCTCACAACGCGTTGCGATTGTTGTGAGCTTGTAGATCTGCTATTTTCAAACATTTTGTACTTTTTGATGCCAATACTTTCATACTTTTACTCAAGTACATTTTGAATTCCGGACTTTTACTTGTAACAGAGGACATCTACAGTACATTACAGTATTGATACTTTTACTTAAGTAAAGAATGTGAGTACTTTTTCCACCACTCTGTGTGTGTTTATATTATACAATATATTTGAGGAATAGACATTGCGAGGACCATTTCCCTGGTCCTCACAAGCAAAATGTTTTAGAGTTTACAATTACAAATAGATTCAGGTTGGGGTGAGCCTTAGGATTAGTCATTTAGAGGTTAGTTGTAGGGGTTAGGGTTCAATTTATTATGCCTGATTCATACAGAGTTGCTCTCTGGTGACATGCACCAAAAAATAGCCAATCTACAAGCTCACGACGCGTCAGAGCTGTGTATATCTGCTATTTAAAAAATGTTCATAAAACTGCTGTCCTGAAATGT
>NC_137813.1:26811051-26893551 GCF_963921795.1 Nannobrachium achirus | reverse complement strand
GTGTTCCCTCCTCCGCGTCATCAGTGCCCACACCCTAGGTGGGGTTGGCAAAAGGGCCTTTCTGTGTGGAGTTTGCATGTTCTCACATAAGTTGCTCATGCCCAAATATGGGCTGGTGAGGTCAGACTTAGTGTGATGCGTAGGTTATCTCCATATATGGAGATTCAACTTCAATGAGTAACCATGGCAAACTGTCAACTGCCCGTATGTCTTGATAATTGGTAAAACAAACTTTTGGCCTATTTGTGGAGATAAGCGACCAACTGTCGCTTATCTCCCGATTAGGGAGTCTTACTGGTATACTTATAGTGTAGTATTGCTCAAAGAAAGCTCAAAGAATTAAGGGAATTCATTGTGTTCCCCTCATTTCTTTGAGCAGTATATAACAGTTATTGGGAAGGTACAATAAACACATCAGTAGACGAGTTGCTAGATTACCAACCAGTAAGACTCCCTAATCGGGAGATAAGCGACCGGCATTTTATGTGAGCTGCAGTGGAGGGGGTCCTCCACTGGGGGCGTCACCACTTTTGCATCCGTTCTGGAGCACGAGGAGTGGGTGGTCCCCGGGAATTCCCTGTGAGCTGCCCCGTTGGGGTGGTCATTTGGTCATTTTTTCACATTTGGTCATTTTTTACACTTGGGGGTCCCCCAGGGAGCTGGGGGTCCCTGGGGCTCGGGGGGTCCTTGGAGGTTGTAGTTTGGCAGGCAAGGAGTGTGTGTGCAAAATGTGGCATGGATCGGGTCAACGGTTGCGGAGATATGAGCAGGGAAAAAGTGTGACGTGTGACGTGTGAGCACATTTGGTCATTTTTTACATCTGGGGGTCCCCCAGGGACCTGGGGGTCCCTGGGGCTCCGGGGGTCCTTGGAGGTTGTAGTTTGGCAGTCAAGGAGTGTGTGTGCAAAATTTGGCATGGATGGGGGCAACGGTTGTGGAGATATGATCAGGGCAAAAGTGTGACGGACGGACTGACTCACTCACTCACCCACGGACAGCCTGTGGAGGTTTTGGTAGTAAATGCGACCTACGGTCACAATAAAGTACTGTCATTATGTTACCGGCATCGTATACTGATTAGACATACTGTTGGTGCCTATTGAGATCGGCAGATTTCACCCAGGTTTTTTTTTTCACTCACTTCACGCAGTCTGTCTTCACCCATTTTGGAAAACATAGGCATACACATAGCATAAACATTAACAGAAAGTATAGGCTACCTACCACTGATCATTTGGAATACAAGACAGTAACAAGGCAACAAACGACATGAGTGATCTGGGCAGCTAGCCCCAGAAAATATGCAAAGCTCAATCAGCACCTATTAACGGTAAATAAACTGTTTAACAGTTTCAGCTTGTTACATAATTCAGAAGAAATTGATATTGCTGCTGGAATAATCTTTCAAAGAAGGAACCATTAAAACTTGCACTGATGAGGTGCTATTATCGTCTGCAAAATCCTCTATTTCACACGTTTTGACGTGTGGTGTAAATAATGTAGAGTATTTTGAGTAGCTAATGAAGTAATTTGTTCATGTTTGCTTTCCTAATCATGCAATAATTGAGATGATAAAATGGACCGCCAGTCGGAATGTGTGCTGCATGCAACTGCATGCAGACTTGACAAACATCCTAATAAACGGCTAAAATGTCTCAATAATTCTGTCATCTCTCCATCTCAATGCCAATAACCACTCAAATAAATGATCTCCTAATTTATGTACAGTTTTTTACTGTCTACCAAGACCATGGTCACTCACCACCTAACTACATAGGCCTATATCCCTGCTAGTGTGCTCTGATCTGCACCCAGGCTTGACATACAGTAATCACCTTTAACTTTGTACCGGTACAGTAAGTTTATACCTTTACTTCCTGATTCCTGAGATCCCAGTACCCATCTGCAGTGGTGATGTCTGTCTGCACATACTGACATACACTTCACACTACACACACACACACACACACACACACACACACACACACACACACACACACACACACACACACACACACACACACACACACACACACAGACGCGCACGCACAGAGGTGTTGCACCAAATTCTGGGACCTGGCCTGGGTACAAGGATTCACTGTGGGCCCCCCATGAATGCTTTAACTATTGAAAAATAGCAGATAAAAGGTCACAGCGCGGCACTCGTGAGCTTGTAGATCTGCTATTTTGGATGTTTTTGAAGTTTTTGAATATTTCAAATCCTTGTTTCTATGTCAGTGGTGCTCAGACTTTTTCATGTGAAGGACCGCCAAAACGATATGTATTTGGCTACGGACCCCCATCTCAAAATATTTAGTCCCAGGGACCCCCCAGAAGAGTTACAGACGTTCGCTCAAAAAATACATACAGTGTATTCAAAGATTTGCACACATTTTCACGACTTTTCAAAAAAATAGCAGATCTACAAGCTCACAGCGCGGCACTCGTGCTGCGCTGCGAGCTTGCATATCTGCTATTTTTCAATAGCTAAAGTATATACAATAATTAAAGGCTCCTCCACGTTGGGCCCTAGCAACTCAGTCCCACGCCACCCCCCTCCCCCCCCCCCCCCTCCTTGTGACGCCCCTGCACACGCACACACACACTTGTCACCACCCAGGTGAGGAGAGGATTAATGGTGTGCCTGGAGACCTACAGTATGTCTCTGTGTTATGCCCTCTGACACAAATGCCCTGCAGCCAAGCCAGAGCAGGAGAGTGAGAGAGAGAGGAACACCGTAGAGGGAAAGAATAACAGCTTGGAGGGAATGAGGAGCAGGCTTTTTGTTCTCATCCCATACACTCTCTCTCTCTCTCTCTCTCTCTCTGTTATCGGCCTGAAGAATAGCACGTACGCGTCCTGTGGGTGCTGTGAGCTGTCATGGCAGGGTGGTGAGCAGAGGGCAACGGGAGTGACACTCTTAAACGCACACGCGCGTGCATGCGTGTGCACGCACGCACACACACGCACGCACGCACACACACACACACACACACACACACACACACACACACACACACACACACACACACACACACACACACACACACACACACACACACACACACACACACACACACACACACACACAGTGACAAGCACATAACTGAGAACTGAGAAACATGGAGATAATGATGCCCTGAACATGTTGCACAATGGACAATCTCCATTTTCCACACATTCTTCTAATGCACACACAAACGCAAACACGCGCACGCACACACACACACACACACACACACACACACACACACACACACACACACACACACACACACACACACACACACACACACACACACACACACACACACACACACACACACACACACACACGCGCGCGCGCGAGCACGCACATAAACTTTGAATGCACGTTTTCCTGCCTTAAATCTAACAGAACACAAAGAGACCTGAGCGAACACAACAAAGTCCCTTTCCCTTTCATGGGGAAACATCCTTGGCCCACAATGCGCTGCCAGAAGTATACAGACAGCACAGCCTAATTGCTAAGCAGAGAAGTATCAGTACGTGACAGGCTCATCTACTTGCTAAAAGCCCCATGCTGTGTTGGGATATGAAACGTTTCCGTGTCATTTATCACCGACACTGCCGTGTGAGCCGTTAATGCTAAAGACAGGACTTGTGTGTGTGTGTTTGTGTGTTACGTGCATGTGCGTAATTGGTAGATACAGTAAATATGTGCATGTGCAGATTGTGCACGTGTTTGTGCGGACACAAGCATATTAGCCCATGCAGAGGCTTACAGTATATACTGTATATAGCACTGATGCTTGTAAGCTCTGCCAAGGGGAATAGGCTACATCCACTGTGGGAAAGTCAACCTTTTCATGTTCATCATTAAATATTCAATTGCATCTTTCATACAGCACGCCAAACCCTCCCCCAGCTCACGTTCTCTGTCTCTCTCTCTCTCTCTCTCTCTCTCTCCCAGCTCAAGGTTATCTACAGGAGCCTGACTAGCCTCATTACCAAGCAATGCTATCTTTCAACTAAACCAAATTGATAATATATACAGTATCTACAATACTGCCTGTCCCAACAGTGATATATAGTAACACTACTTAGAATAATCTTATTTGAATTGTAACTCAAGGAGTGTGTAATTGCGACTGTATGTAGTATGAAAACCTGCAGATCATGTCCGTCCGTCTGTCCGTTCGCCCATGCGTCACGCCTCATGTCACGCTCCATATATGGCCAAGAGACATCTCCATATATGGAGCTGGCCAATACCTCTAAATCTGACCTCACAGACGCCTCATGTCACGCTCCATATATGGCAAAGACATCTCCATATATGGAGCTGGCCAATTCCTTTACATCTGACCTCACGGACTCCAGATATGGATATAGCTGACCTGTTCTGATATCACATCAATGACTCGACCAGCCAGATTAACAGTTTAACTCCTGCTTCTTAACTGTGCCGTATCAGAGGCTCTGATGTTTCAGCACGACATTGCTTCTCGCCCTTATAGGCGTCTTACTGGTGTAGGGTCTGTTAAACTTTGTTAGCATTTGTCCACTCCTTACTTGTTACTTGATACTTGTTTTAATAAATACAACTTTATTTTAAAGGTAAGTGATATGTTTAGGTTAAAACAAAAAGGTTTTTGTTAAAAGTGTTTGTTCATTTTCAAGTTTCATCAGCTTAATTTTTATAGTGTTCCAGTTCCAATTTTTTTGTGTCATCACTTGCAATATTTCACTTGTTTAATCTGTATTTCTGATTGAGTTCTTTATCCTGATTGAATAACATTGGTATCCCGACCTGAAAATGCATTTAAAAAAATGATTTAGCTAGGGCGCCCGAGTCGGCGACCTTCGGGGTCACCACAGCACCCACAAAACTCTGAAAAGTGATGACTCATCACTTTTCATCACTAAAGTCGATGGGAGCCCAACTTGATTTGGCCGCTGTGGCGACCCCGAATGTCGCAGACATTGCCCTGAGCTACATCTGTGCAAATTTTTTTTTTTTTTTTCAGGGTATTTTCCTCCTGTATAGAAAGTCAATGGGAGCCCAACTTGATTTGGCCGCTGTGGCGACCCCGAAGGTCGTCGGCTCGGGCGCCCTAGCTAAATCATTAGAGCAAGCCCTGGGCTACATCTGTGCAAAATTTTGCGCTTTAAGACAAATTTGCACGAAATTAGCATTTGCTCCCCTTAAATCCCCACACTATTAGTATTTAGAGTAAAGTTATTGATTCACCTAAGAGTCTAGAGGTTTGGGTTGGCCCTCACATCTAAAGTTCGAGTCGCTATGTGGCCCTTACACCTACATCACACAGCTGATCTGATTGATATGCCCATATATGGAGATCTCTGTATCTGAGAGTCTGTGTCGCTTTCATGCCCATATATGGAGATCCCTGATGTCATTAGTGTAGGTCCATATGGGCATGCTGATATGCCCATATTTGGAGATCTTGTATCTGTCAGTCCTTGTCCCTTTTATGCCCATATATGGAGATCCCTGAAGTTATCAGTATATGCCCATATATGGGTATGCCCCTTTTGTACCCATATACGGAGCTGACCAATTTGTTTACTAATGCCACGATGACACATTGAGGTTGAGACAACACTCTCCATAATTGGGTGTAGCTGCATTGGGAAGGACTTATATGGTTATTGGTTATGGTTGAGTCATAGGAAGGATATAGTATGTATTGTACCAACGGTCCAAATAACAGAAAGCTGTCCTTCTTCTTTTGTGTATCATCATCCTTGATGATTGGTTGACAACATTTTATTTCACAAGATTCTCTTGTTACTCAGGGGAGGCCATGGGGCTGGCTGTCATCTTCTCCCCCTTGCTGACGTTGGCTAATTAGCCGTCCTAATTATTATGCATAAAAACACACATTGAGTGTTTCTTCTCTTTTAATTTAGATTAATATTTTCTTTTTCTCCAGTGCACTAAAATCACCACTATCAATTCATCGATGATCAATCAATAATAATAACATTGGTTGTGTCTTGTGGTGACCTAGCGTTCCTCTCCACAGCGTGGAGAAGCTGCTGATGTCTCGTCAGATTAGTGGCCACATTGAAACTCCTGTCGCACTCTTTACACTGGTAAGGTCTTTCTCCGGTGTGAACGCGCTGGTGCATCCTCAGGTGACCAATCTGACTGAAGTTCTTGTCGCACTGTTTGCAGGTGAAAGGCCGTTCGCCGGTGTGAACGTGCAGGTGTGTGTTCAGGTGGCTTAACTGCGCAAAGCTCTTGTCACACTGCTTGCATCCGAAAGGTTTCTCCCCGGTGTGAACGCGCTCGTGCGTCTTCAGATAAGAGCTCAACTTGAAAGTCTTGTCGCAGTGTTTACAGTGGTAAGGTCTTTCTTCGATATGAGCGAGACGCTGGTGCATCTTCAGGTTACTCGACGCAGTGAAGCTCTTGTCGCACTGTTTATAACGGTATGGTTTCTCCCCGTTGTGTGTGCGATGGTGTGCCTTCAGACTGCCCAACTGATTGAAGCACTTGTCGCAGTGTTTACAGTGATATGGCTTCTCTCCAGTGTGTATGCGCTGGTGTGCCTTCAGGTTACACGACACGCGGAACCTCTTGTCACAGTGTTGGCAACCGAAAGGTTTCTCCCCATTGTGGAGAAGCTTCTGCTGATGTGTCCTCTGGCCACCTAAAGGACTTAAATGTGTTTCTCCATTATTGTGGAGACGCTTGTGTGTCCTGAAATGTACCAACCCACTGAAACTCCTGTCACAGTGTTTACAGTGGAACGGTTTCTCCCCATTGTGGAGAAGCAGGTGTGTCTTTACACTGGCTAACTGACTGAAACTCTTTTCACACAGTTTACAGTGGTACGGTTTTTCCTTGTGGAGACGCTGGTGTGTCTCCAGATTAACCGCCACACTGAACCTTTTGTCACACAGTTTACAGGGGAGAGGCTTTTTAAAATCATGAAGGAGCTGGTATGTCTTCAGAATGTTTAACAGACTGAAACTTGTGCCATGCTGATTACAGGGGAAAGGAGTTTCTGCAGTGTGGCTACACGGGTGTGTCTTCAGGTGATTGAGTTGACTGAAACTCTTGTCACACCGTTTACAGATGTGAGGTCTCTCTCCTGTGGTGTATTTCATCTGGTGTACTTCTTCTGACTGAGTTAAAGTCTTGGTAGGTGACAGTTGATGACTGGAAGATCTTGGTGTGTTTGTGTCTCCTTGTGTCTGGCTGATCACAGTGCTGTTGATTTTCAGACCGGCCGCTGGGATATGTCCATTCTTCATCATTTCGGATATAGATGTTGTCTTCTTTCTGTATCCTTTGTCTCTCTTGCCCTCTTTTATGTCTGTGTTCTCTTCTGTCTTCTATCTTATCTGTCTTCTGTCTTTTCTGTTATAGTGTCCCCTTCTCAACCAATTCCTTCTATACTTGGTGTGTCTTCTGCTGACTCTCTCTCGCTCTGGCGACGTGTGAAGGTAAGGTCAGATCTTATAGAGGCTAGCCACAGCGCTGGTTGATGTCATTCACAATACAAACCGTTTCCATGCATGCCTAACAGTGCCGATTTGCACAGGCACCGTTGGAACGCTGAGTGTTCGTCATGCTGACATCACAGCGCAATGTCAGCATGACATCATCATCATCATGCCCATATGTATGGAGGTCTCATTATCTGTCTGTCTGCCTGTGTCCCTTTTATGCCTATATGTGAAGATCTGTGTATCTGTCTGTCCTTGTCCTTTCTCCTTTGTATGTCCATATATGGAGATCCATGATGTCCTCAGTATATAATATGCCCATATATGGCATTTCTATATATGGGCACATCGGTCGGATCAATGGTTCTGGACAACCCACAATCTTGATCGACTTCAAACTCGGTGTGCGTATCGCAGAGGACCTGAGGGAGTGCGGTGCCCACAGCAAGGTCGTCAGATCAGGTGTCATCTAGAGTCACTGATACAATCGATACATCCAAATGGAGGTCCGGTTTACCAATACCGCCGATATGACCGATAGGCTACTGCAGTGCTACTCAACCCGCGGCCCGCGGGCCGCATGCGGCCCTTTCCGCATGTCTGTGCGGCCCGTCATGATCATGCCAAAAAAAATATGATTTTTCTAAGCCTGTCAAAGTTAACGCTAAACGCAAAACGCGGTGATGTTTGACCCTCGGTGCACTCCGTAGTTAGGGATAAGAGTCAGGAAGCGAATGCAGTAGCAGTGCAGAGATGCAGGCGGCTACACTAGAGCTACAGTACAACGAGACAGTCAGACAGACAAATATGCGGAGATTTTGCAGCAGACAACCACAGTCGGGCTCACTGGAGCGGAGACGCATGACGGTCGTGCGATATGAACGGCCCTACGGCCGCGAATCCCGCGATCGTCATGTTTCAGGCTAATGAAGACCTAGCCCTCGTCTCCGCTGCTTGTCTCTCCCCCGCGACTCCGCCAGTCAGCTCCGACTATAACTCTATGGCACCGACAGTGCAAGCATTCCAACAGATCGCGCTGCAGCCAAGGAACTATGCTTATTAACACAAATCTCCTCCAACGAGCTGTTGTGTTTTACAAAGCTCAAAGCATCAAACTGTTTTACAAGTACAGTGCATCTGAGGGGGAGTTGAACTGTACTTGAGTTATTTTTCCATACAATAACTCTCTTCACCAAAAATAGCCGATCTACAAGCTCACAATGCATCTTGTGGTGAGCTTGTAGATCAGCTATTTTGGTGAATGTCCCCCAAGAATAGGGATGCTGGGGTTTGAGTGATTGAATAATAAGTATAAACGTTTATTTATTTTAAATCTGTCCTATTAATGAAAAGGAGCGTTAGTGGCATGAGAAAACATACCTTTACATTGCCAAAGTTCACTAGCCTTGCATACCCAGACACAGGGGAGGTTACAAAAAGGTTGAACCAGAACTGTTCATTTTCACTTAACATTTTGTGAATAAAGCCTAATTTGATAAAAAATTCAAATGTCATCAATTTCATCATTCCATCCATGACAATCTTTTGGTTCAATGAGGTTTGGCCTGGCTTATGGAAATGTGGCTGTTTTCTGTGCGTTTCCTTAATTATTAGACTGTGTACTGTACAAAATCAATGTAAACGTCCAAAATAGGACCGTCATTTTTAGCTTGCGGCCCTTTGGACTTTTGGTATTTTGCTGAGTGGCCCCTGAGCCATCTCAAGTTGAGTAGCCCTGGGCTACTGTATGCCCAGGGCATGCCATATATGGGCATATAGTAATGGCATCAGGAATCTCCATATAAGGCATACAAGGGAAGCAGGCAGACAGACTGACATATATAAAAATCTCCACATATGGGCATAAAAGGGACACAGATACGGTACGGGTACTGTGTACCAGTGGCCTAGTGGTCCAGGCGCATACCACATTGGCTCTGATGCCTGACAGCCTGTTGTGTGTTCGAATCCCAATTCCGACGACCTTTGCTGCATGTCACTCATCTCTCTCCCCATTTCCTGTCAGTCTACTGTCCTATCAATAAAGGCATAAAAGCCCCCAAACTAATCTTAGAAAAATAAATAATAACTAGACCTTACCCGTTCGAAGATATGTGCTCCAAAATAGTGTGGGTTGTGGGGAAAGTTACTGTAGCTGGTGCGTGCGTGAGAATATGTGGGAGCATCATAATGTAAGGAGCAGCTCATGGAGGAGTGTATATTTATGATGGATACAAATAATTTAAAATCATTTTTAGGTGAATAGAAGTATGAATGCGCTTGCTCCACATAGTTTTTTCATACCCGTTGGAAGATGAGACACACATCAAACGCACCTGGTAAAAGCGAGAGAGAGAGAGAGAGAGAGAGAGAGAGAGAGAGAGAGAGAGAGAGAGAGAGAGAGAGAGAGAGAGAGAGAGAGAATGCACATTCCTAACTGTGAGAGAGAGGGGTGTGTGTGTGGGGCTACAGATCCCATGGCCTGGAGGAACGGACCGTAACCCTGACAACAGGCTAAGAAAACGCTAATAAACAGCTTTAATTTGGGAGAAATGAAATTCGGGCTCCGTCACCGTTGGTATAATGCTAATGGCCAATACCATGTGAACTTTGGGATCAGTTGCTGAAGCGTGAATAGATAAACGTAGATAAGCGTGAGCGTTAGAGCGTTAGAGCGTTAGAGCGTGAGTGTGTGAGTGTGTGAGTGAGTGAGTGAGTGAGTTTGGTGGTTTATCTGATAGATATATGTTTCCAATGGGTGTGTGTGTGTGTGTGTGTGTGTGTGTGTGTGTGTGTGTGTGTGTGTGTGTGTGTGTGTGTGTGTGTGTGTGTGTGTGTGTGTGTGTGTGTGTGTGTGTGTGTGTGTGCATAACTGTCCCCTATATCTAGGGATGGGTACCGAAATTCGGTACCGGGACAGAACCGATAAGGACATGACGGTTCCTGGGTACCCAAAAAGAATATTTACTTTCGGTACTGCTTATCGGTTCCTAGACGCACCAGTAAAAAAAAAAGACGTGCTATCCGTTCAAAAAAGGCTTCATTACATTACATTATATTCATCTTCAAAGACGTATTTGACTATCTGTCAGGACCTGTCCCCGGTTACCGAGGCTAAACTAACATGAGTTACGTGACAACGTGTATTCCTCCAAAAACACACAGACACACAAGCGCACACACAATCGGGGGACAACTGCGTTGCCACTCAGTCAACAAGTGGCAGCGATGCTAGCAACATTAGCAGCTCAGCCACCAGTACAGCTCAGGCCTGCACAGCCACAGAGAGACGTGAGATGGAGACGAAACATTTATGACAGCGTGGCATTCATCTGAAACTGTACGGCAACAGTGCTTGTGTTGCGGACGCTCGTGTGTCTCTCTGCCTGGGTTAGGGTGCGACTGCGACTGTCACTGCTCGCTCGAGTTGCTCGCTCGCTCGCCAAGCTGTGTTCTCTTGTCAAATCTAAGCTGGAAAATCGAATACTTCCGGTGGCCGATCTCTTCAGAATAAGATATGTTGCGCCAGCAGCAATAAGACTTCCAGACGGTGGTGGATTTATAATGCAATAATACTTCCAGACGGTGGTCGACTTCTTAATCTCTTCAGAATAAGAGTATGGCTGAAGACTTTGAAATATGTTTTCATTTGCATAATTCATTAAAACTGTAAATTAAACATTAAAATTAAATTTAAAAAAAAATGTGTGTAAAAATATGGGCATATATGGAGACAAAATCTCTGCATGCATGGCATGCGTCCATTCGTGCATCATTCTTGAGAACTATCCGATCAATTTACCTCAAACTCTGTGTGCATATTACCGAGGACCCAAGGGTGTGCGGTGCACAGCTTGATATCCACTACTCCAGTGTTTCTCAAACTTTTAAATTTCAGGGTCTCCCCTTAACTCTGACAGTAACAAATGGAACGAGCACAGGTCTCCACCAGGCCACACAAATCGGCCTGTTATAGCGCCACCATGAGGCTGATTTAAAAAATGTGGGGCAGAGGTTCTGAATTAGCATCCAGGGAGTGTGTGTGCTCAGTTTGGCAGCGATCGGGCCAACGGCGCCGGAGATTAGCTGGTAACAACCAGGCCACACAAATCGGCCTGTTATAGCGCCACCATGAGGCTGATTTGAAAAATGTGGGGCAGAGGTTCTAGATTGGCATCCAGGGAGTGTGTGTGCTCAGTTTGGCAGCGATCGGGCCAACGGTGACTGAGATTAGCTGCTCACAAACTGCGAGGACGCACGGACGCACGCACGCACGCACGGACGGACGGACGGACGGACGGAGGGGAAAACATACTCTCCCTCAGCCTTCGGCTGGTGGAGACAATCAAATGGACCCGTTAAGATCCATTTGGTTCCATTTGTACACTGTCAGAGTTACAGACTTGTATGGGTCCATTTAGACCCCCCCTAAAGGAACCCACATAGTCCCTGGAATCCACTTTGAGAAACACAGCACTACTCGATAGGGCTATCCACCTTACCACGTTCCTTGCAATTTACAGCCCACATGTCATTACGAGAATACTGTCACATTCATCATCATAAATGAATACATCTTATAATCATTGATTCATAAAAGTGTTAATTATTTCACCTGTAACACACACAAACCCCTGGGAGTTCTCATTTAGTTCTCTTTTAGTATGGCTCGATTTTGTGCCAGGATAAACTGATGAGTAACTCCGGGCACAAAGCTTGTTTTGCAGGTCACAAAGTACAATCAATGCCATCAAGAGCTTCTCCGTACAATCATCTTGTTTCCCTGCAGCTGAACAAGCAAGAACTCTAAAATGAATGTTCCTAATGAGGCAATTAGACTGAGGTATGCTTTGTGTATCACAGTAGACAGGTAGGTAGACAACTACTGGCATTGCAGCGTTGTTTGATCATTCTAGACTGTTAATCTACCCAGTTGTTGCTGCCAACGTTTTTGTTATACAGACATTTGGTCTAAAATGTGTTTTGAATCAGATTTAAATGTAACCTCACTTGATCAATTACAGTCAAACAAAGAATGAAATACAAAAGGTGGTATGGCTTTGGTATGTCAGTGGCACTATAACAGTCACTCCACTCCACGTGTCCAATCTCCTTCCAGCTCATTGATAATCCTGGACAAAACATCCCCATCTCTCCCTGCAGAAAAATGCTACATGACCTACAGTAATGAGCTAAAACAGATACATCTGACTGCTAATCCTAGTGCAGTGGTTCTCAACCTTTTCAGGCTGTGACCCCCAAAATAATCATATTTTAACTGGGGACCCCTCACCCTGACGAGCACAGTTGAGGCATTACATATTGTATAACACGGTTCTATTGTGAAAATAGCAGATCTACATGCTCACAACGCCTCAACGCCTCACGCTGCAAGGCGTTGTGAGCATGTAGATGGTCTGTTAAGTGAAAAAACAATGTTGCACATTAAGTTAATCATCTGGGGACTCCCCCAGAATAATTTGGGGACCCCCCCGACCCACAGGTTGAGAACGACTGTCCTAGTGAATCTGTTATTGCTGCAGTTTCCCCCTCCAAATTTGTCCATGAGGAAATCAGCAGGCCTGGCTGGATCCAGGGAGACAATGAAGGGCAAACTGTGGTGAGAGAGTGAGTGAGAGGCCAAGCGTGTGGGAGTGAGAGACAGGGAGAGAACGCATGAGGTCAGGGCTGTAAGTGTGGATGGTGTGGGCAATGTTGTGACCTTGGGGGGTTCGCCTCATACTTTAAGACCAAAACCGTTACTCAAAAATAGCAAAAATAGACAATCATGGACAATATACAAGGCATGGAACAATTAACGTTCAAACTGAAGATAAAAGAAGAACTTTATAATAAAAGATGGGAAAAATGGTTGATGTATAGATTCAAAAAAGGTGAGATGCTGATGTGAAGGTGAACAATGTAAACCCCAATGTTATTATTTTGTATTCTTTCTTTTTCTGTCTTGTTTTATTCTTGATTTTGAAAATTCTATATTATTGTGCAATCGTTAATAAATCGTTTTTAAATCGTTAAAATTAAAAAAATATATATAGCAAAAATAGGGAGATAAGAGGTCTCTTTGTGACAGCGACAATATTAAAAACGGTGTCATCGTCCATGTGCCCTCAAAAAGGCAAATCAATCTCCATGATGCCTCGTGCAGAGATAGAGACTTCTGACCATGCATTTCAGCACCATGGACAGAGACCCAGTAGACTGGGCTACGTATCTATAGTCAGGGAAAATTAGCAGAATACCTGTCAAATCTGGGAATAAATTCCTTACCAAACAATTTCTTCACCAATGTGTTCGTAAAGGTGTCTAGTAACATATCTAACAAAGATTGAAATTCAATATCCCTAGCAAAATGTTTGACAGCTAGGGTAATTCTGGGTCTCATTCACTTACTATACACTGTACTATAAGGGAAAAAATTACTCCCAAAAATATGCTTTAAGTGGGATGTGAGGGGTCTAACTAGGTGTTTTTAATTATTCTGAATCCATTGCAAGCATTTGTTTTGCACGAAAAACATTCCTTGGGCCAAAAATGGACCCCATACACCTTGTGAAAAGTGATGACTCATCACTAAACCATCGTTTTTTTGCGTCTGATTTTGGCCCAATGAATATTTTTCGTGCAAAACAATGCTTGCAATGGATTCAGAACAATCAAAAACACCTAGTTAAAACCCTAACATGCTACTTAAAGCATATTTTTGGGAGTGATTTTTTCCCTTATAGTACAGTGTATAGTAAGTGAATGAGACCCAGAATTACCCTAGCTGTCAAATATTTTGCTAGGGATGTTGAATTTCAATCTTTGTTAGATATGTTACTTGACACCTTTACGAACACACTGGTGAAGAAATTGTTTGGTAAGGAATTTATTCCCAGGGTTTTATTAAAATTCCCTGACTATATAGGCATACATTTCTTCTCCTCTGCCAGACTATCAATTAGGCTCTCACTAATTGAGAGTTTTCAAGTTGACTTAAACCTGTGTGATGTGCATGTGCATGTGCGTGTGCGTGTGCGTGTGCGAGTGCGAGAGAGAATGAATGAGTAAAAGCACAGAGACTGTAGAGAAGTAGATTCAACAGGACTGCGTGAAGAGACCAGGATCAAAGGCAGTGCCATATTATGGTAGAGAGTGAGAGGAGTGTCTTCATGTGAGAGACATGAGGACACACTGAAAGTAAGATGTCCCACTGTTTAAGGAAGTGAAGAATATTGATTTGAGGACTTATTACACCACAGTATGCGAGGCTGTGTTTCTGTCAAAGCCACTTTTCCCCCACTGTGTATTTTTAGCCCAGTGTTATCCTTACTTACGTAGCCCGAGGCAGAGAATTAGCCCAGAGCTTCTGTAGTCCCTGTAGACACCACACTGGTTAACCTAATGCCAAATGACCATTACATTTCTAACCCTGGTGAATAATTCAGCTGTGATCCACGCAGAGATAGCGAAAAAATAAAGAAAGATTGGTCTCTCAAACAATACACACAAGACATAATTAACGCTTAATCCAGTAGGGATGTCTACTCTCTCATTCAGCAACAGGTCTGTGTTGTCAAGACACAATTGTATTCGGCTATATTACTTTTGGAACATGCATTGGTAAAGTTTGGCACCCAAACCTGTAATGGGATGAGTACTCACCCAAAACAGTAAAACATTGGCACTTTAAACTGTGTGTTGTGTGTGTGTGTGTGTGTGTGTGTGTGTGTGTGTGTGTGTGTGTGTGTGTGTGTGTGTGTGTGTGTGTGTGTGTGTGTGTGTGTGTGTGTGTGTGTGTGTGTGTGTGCGTGCGTGCGTGCGTGTGCGTGTGAGTGTGGGTGTGTGTGTGTGTGCGTGCGTGCGCTATAGTAGATATTGTAAACCATACAGGCCGATTGGCTAATTCTGTCTAATTCTAATTCATAGCCTCACAGGATGGGTATTCCATAGGTATTCAATGGGGAATAGTTTAATAAGATAAGATTTAAGAATTGTGAATGTTGGCCTGCTGTCAAGCATGCACACAATAGGCGCTAATCAGCCAAGGAGTATGTGAGATTTGAGCAGTTATTATGAAAACAGACAGCTCATGTCAGTCAGTCACACCTCATGTCACGCTCCATTTTTTACCCATATATGGAGCCCCTGATGTCATCAGTGTATGCCCATATATGGAGATTTTATGCCCATATATGGAGATTGCGACCTCACCCTTAGGGCGATATATGGAGATCCCTGATGTCATCAATATATGCCCATATACTGTATGGAGATTTTATGCCCATATATGGAGATTTTATATAGAGATTGCGACCTCACCCTTAGGGCGATATATGGAGATCCCTGATGTCATCAATATATGCCCATATACAGTATGGAGATTTTATGCCCATATATGGAGATCGCACCCTCACCCTTAGGGCGAGGTCACTTCTTGCCCTTAGGGCATCTTACTAGTAGGCTAGTTATTACTTTTACTTATTTAAACTTTAAACTTTTATTTTTAGGTGTTGCATTTCTTCAGTACTCCTCTATTGTTTAAGGAAGCCTATTTATTTGGTTGGTCTTATCTGTCCCTAGTGGTCCTCAAGTCATTCATCGTGACACTGTTAGCTTCAGTATCCTCCCTGTGTAGTTTCTTAGATGCAAAGTTCACTCTCTTTCTAAATCAAACTATGGAAACTTGTTCCAGAAATTGTACCCTCCCCGGGCTTGTTGCCAATTCTGCCTCCCTCAAGGGCCTACTCAAGGCGGCACTACGTGACCACTGACCGGGCACTATCAATCCACTTTACGAGGGCGGCTTCAACCATACAGTTGCTGATATTGTTTTCCATCTTCATCCTTGTTGTTTGAGTATACAACACAAGATGGCTTGAGGAACAAAAGCCGCTGCTACATCTCTTTGACTCGTTTTTGGCAGTCTGTGTTGAGGGGACAACGTTTTTTTCGAGAACTTTCTATTTCTCATCATGACTTCAATGTGCTGGCAGCACCAGCCCCGGGTAGCCAGACGGATGCAGACTGTTTTTTGCAAGATAAAAATAATCAGCATAGTTATCAGGGGTGGAAAAAGTACTCAAATTCTTTACGTAAGTAAAGGTGCCAATACTGCAATGTAGAAGTAAAAGTCCGGAATTCAAAATGTATTTATTTTTAAAAGTACTAAAGTATTGGTATCAAAATGTACTTAAAGTACCAAAAGTAGAACGTACGCATTATGCAGAATGTCCCATTCCCAGGTTTTCCAATGTATAAAATGTATAAACATCCTTTGAAAATAGACGATCTACAAGCTCACAATGTGTCGCAATGTGACAAATGGCTGAAATGTATTAAGGCTGAAGTGATTTGTAATTTTAACAAAATCTACAAAGTAACTAGTGACTAAAGTTGTCATATAAATGTAGCGTAGAAGTAAAAGTACTGGAAATGGGAAAAAGTTAAGTACAAATACCTCAAAATTGTACTTAAGTAATTTAGTTAAGTAAATGTACAGTACTTAGTTACTTTACACCACTGATAAGTATTCCACTGATACTATATATATATATATATATATATATATATATATATATATATATATATATATATATATATATATATATAAAATGAAGAACATTCATAAGCATCACAACTCAGTTGGTGCTGCTATGCCAATTAGAGCTCCACCTCACACTGCTAAGCTCCCGTTAGCACATTATCACATCATATTGTAGGTCGCAACAGCAATATTGACATGAAATTATAGGGTACAACACAGGTGTTACTAATGATACTAATTATAGGATCCATTCCATTCACAGGGCCTTCCTAGTGAACCAGCATGCAAACTAGCATTACCCTGACTCTGTTTGACCTGAGATGAACAGAACTTAATTTGTTATCATTGGTAACGTGTGTTTATCCTAGTATTTAAGATTCCAATGCCACACCTTTACTAGAGGTCCTGTAAATGACAGCATGTAACATATATATTTTCATGGCCTCGATAGTGTTTATTTGCAGAGAAAATGTGTTTAAAACTTGAGTGTTTCTGTGCTGCCCGGTAAGGCCCACCCATCATTCCAGCTCACTGAGGTCTGACCAGATGACCACATTGGACTGCAAAACAGAGGAGCAGACATTATTTTTTGCATATAACTGGTGGTAATGAACCCTGTCTGAATAAAACAAATGGATGAAAGAGATGGCTTGAAAAGTAAAGATAGCTTGCGAGTCAGAAGACGATAGCAAGGCAGAGTTATCGGAAAGTGAGACATGAGCGTAAGAAAGAAAGACGGAATGAGGGAGTAAGGAAAGTAATGACACGGAAACTAATGGTTGGATACCAGAGCAAAGACCATGGGTAATGAGAGCAGAGATGAGAGAGAGAGAGAGAGAGAGAGAGAGACAGAGACAGAGACAGAGACAGAGACAGAGACATTGAAGTTTTATTTATGCTTGAAAGTGGCAGTGACGTACTAGTTCACAACAAAGTTGTGAGCTTGTACATCATCGGCTATTTCCGCAGCGTGACACATGCAAAGTAAAGGCTGGCCGTATGATGGAGCTGGATGGTGGCGGGCAGCTATCCACTGACAGGCAACAGAGCTCCCTCGGGAGGGGATAGATGCATTAGGGCCTGTCTGCTGGGAGCCAGTGAAGTCATTAACTGTACTTCAACTACAGTACAGAGAACACTCCACAATTTAGGGCACACACACAGACTCGTGGACACACGCTACGATGTACACACACACACACACTGACATTTACCTGCACACTCAGACGTCTGATGTATAAGCATGCACTACGTCCGATTAGATGCCTGAGGTTCCTGGCATTTAAGAATCTTTGCCTGTCAGTTTTTGCTTTGTTTTGGAAGAGAGACGGTAAACTGAGGGCATTCAGCACAATTCTCGAGGTGCACTTGAACCGGGGACACTGCAACTATACAGTATGACGTTCAACTCGTCCTTTGTGGACCCACTGCGCGTTCCAAGTAACAATTTAACAGTAAAGCTGGTTGCACACTGCTGCATTTTTTCAGCCAAATATAGGAGCGAATTTCGGAGCATGTGAATAAAGAAATTTCGCAAATAAAAAACGCAGCATTGTGCAACCAGCTTAATTCAGGCTAAACACAAAAATCCCTCTGTAAACAAAGTGTGTGTGTGTGTGTGCGTGCGTGCGTGCGTGCGTGCGTGCGTGCGTGCGTGCGTGCGTGCGTGCGTGCGTGTGTATAAATGCATGTTGGAAGCTCAATATTTATCCAAAACTTAAAAAGCTAAAAACGTTGGATTAATTCTGATCAAACTCAAAATGAAAAAATAAAATAAAAAAGCCCACCATTAATCCTCAGTCTCCAGTCACTAAAAGCAACTGGCAGTCCGCTTTTCAAACTCGTCACAGCCTTTTTTCTGTAGCATCCATGTTGGTATGAACTGCAGTGTTAGCTGCCTGTGGTTAAAGGGAGGAAATGGAAGGCTAAAGACGGATTCCGTTGAGTCCTGGATTGTGCCAAAGCCAATTCAACCCAATATTAGGATTGGCGGCTCTAATATATCTTTTTACGCTGTGTGGACTGAAATCCAGCATCAATACTTGAGAAAGAACCTTGTGATAAAGCTCTGTGGCCCCTTCACTCAATACTTCCACCAGTAATTCTCTCTCAAATATTGTAGAGCAGTGGTTCTCAAACGTTGTCATGCCAAGGACCCCCAAATTTATATATTTGGCCACGGACACCCATCTGAAATGTTTTGTGCCAGGGACAACATTAGCAACTTCCTATATACATATACCGGTATATATATATATATAT
The DNA here is from genome assembly GCF_963921795.1 of Nannobrachium achirus. NCBI lineage: Eukaryota > Metazoa > Chordata > Actinopteri > Myctophiformes > Myctophidae > Nannobrachium > Nannobrachium achirus. Next base: position 26,874,278 of record NC_137813.1, on the reverse strand, counting down.
GTAATACATAACAGCTGGGACTTTAATTTCGATTAATTAATTACAGAAAATTAACACGATTAAAAACACGAACATATTTTAATCGCACTTAGTTTTTGCACCACAGAACCTTCAGTTTCAGGCGTACCGATCATATCGGTGCACCAACCAAGGAGACACGACAAAGCCCAGTGCACACAATGAAAGAAGAGGCCGATCTGACCGCTTTGTTTGGCCCAGTGGATGGGAAATTTAGATTTAAAAAAAAACCTCATTGATTCACTCAATAAACCAAAATGGGTTTTCTTGAAAAAAAAAGCTCCTCAGGTCAAATATTTATATGTGATTAAACAAGCGATTAATTTCGATTAATTAATTACAAAGCCTCTGATTAATTCTCATTCAGTCTCATTCTCCCAACTTTTTGACAAAGCCATTATTTCCTTTCTTTTATGTAAACAAAAGACAATTAAAGACTGATTTTCTGATGTCTGGCCCTGTTACAGATTTTGTCCAAAAATCATGCAGATCGGTACACAGTATCTCTGTAGCCATTAAACGAAACGGGTATTTCTTACATTGATGCTCCTACATATTATCATGCAAGCACCAGTTAAAGTTACTTTCCATCCCTCATAATACTGTGTGCACAGTGCACATCCCATAACCCACCCACTGCACATCATTTCGGAGCTCATATCTTTGAACGGGTAAGGGCTAGTTATTAATAAACATGCATTAGCCACTTCAGCCCTATATGTTTTGTCCATTTGAAAATAACTGATCTACAAGCTCACATTGCAATTTTTATAAATTTCATACATTTGAAAACTTGTGAAACAAGACATTCTGCATAATGAGTAGCCTACTTTGTACTTTTGGTACTTTAAGTACATTCTGATACCAATACTGTTGTACTTTTACTCAAGACAATTGTGAATTCAGGACTTTTACTTGTAACAGAGTATTTCTACATGGCAGTATTGATACTTTTACTTAGATACTTTTAAGTAGGAAATTTGAGGACTTTTTTTCCACCACTGCCCCCAACACACACATACGCACGCACGCACGCACACACACACGCGCGCACACACACGCACACGCACGCGCACACACACACACACACACACACACACACACACACACACACACACACACACACACACACACACACACACACACACACACACACACACACACACACACACACACACAATCCAAGCACTGTATATATGTAAAATGTCATAATCGTGACAGCCCTACCTATCAAAATTATATACGGTATTAGTGCACGCATGCTTGCACCCATAATCTAAAAGGATTATGCCAATTCATCCGCAAACACCAGAGCTGAAGTACCCTTTGATGTTACCCGAAGGCACTTATATGTATGTATGTATGTATGTATGTCACAGCCATTCTTTGGCATATGACACATCATGGAAGCAGTGGCACGTATGTGGTACTTACTGTATTGACTTAAGATGACATATACAGCTCTCACACACACACAAACACAAACACACCCACGCATACGCCACGCTAACAGAAACACATTCATAAACAACATAAATGTTTATTATGTGGCTCATACTGTACATGCTGACACAGTCAAAGCATGAACTGACATACAGTATGCAGGGACATGCTGGGCCCCTGATTCAGCCCGGGAAAAAGAGTTGTAGAGGCCCTCATTGCGTGCTATAGAGAGAGATCTCTCTCTATAGCGCTGCTGCTACTCAAAGATGTGCCATTTCAGATCATGACAAGTGACAAGCCAGTGGGCCAATTACGTGAGTTATATTTCGTCATTGTCGGGTGGAAACCTTGTATGTCCAAAACCATTTAAAAATGATTTAAACTAGTGAAAACAGCCGATCTACAAGCACACAACGCCTCGCACCGCGAGGCGTTGTGTGCTTGTAGATCTGCTGTTTTCACTACTTTTGTGCGACAGCCTTGTATGATGAAGCAAGGCTTTGCTTTGCGAAAAAATGTACAAATTTGAAACGAGATTTCTGCCCAACAGTGACGATTTACTTTGTTGGCCACCCAGCCCCCAAAATGGAACGAAGGCCGACATTTTATTTTTATTCTTTTCCTAATTGCCGGCCTGGACCGGCCGGGAATGAACCGGACGTTCGGGAGTTGTCCCGCTTTTCCCAATGGCCAGCACGTCCCTGACAGTATGACACGCAAACCATTCTTGCATGTCTGTACAGTGTTACGTTCACGGAGCATGTACACATGTAAAATGACTTTGTAAAAGAGTCTTCAGGGAGGACACTGAGGGAGCTTGGCTGATTTCCAGTGGAAGTTTATTCCACAAATAACATGGAGCCCATACGGCAAATTGCCTTCTGTTAGGAGCCTTGTCCTGGGGCCTGAGAACAATAAACAGCTTGACTGCAGATCTGAGATTACATGGAGGGGAATAAGCCGGGGTGAGAGGGTCAGAAATATTCAAGGCCATTCAGTGATTTAAAAACAAACAGCATATCGTCACTGTTGGGCAGAAACCTCGTATCTCCAATTTGCAATATTGTATGTTTTTTCGTAAAGTAAAGCCCCACTTGATCATACAAGGCTGTCACACAAAAGTAGTGAAAACAGCAGATCTACAAGCACACAACGCCTCGCGGTGCGAGGCGTTGTGTGCTTGTAGATCGGCTGTTTTCACTAGTTGAGTTAATTTTTAAAATGATAATTACAAAATGAACAGTTTTGGACATACAAGGTTTCCACCCGACAACGACGATATGTACTGTAAATCAATTGTGAGCACCACAGGTAGCCAGTGCAGAGAGGCAAGAATATGGGAATTGTTGTATTCATCATTTCCAGAACCCTGGATATGGTATTTTTAACCAGCTGATAGCGATTGATTGATTTATAGGGCAGGCTGGTAAATAAATGCAGCCTATTATATATGTATGTTCTATTATAAACCACACTAGTAATTCTGGCTGTCATAGTGCAGGCAAACCAGAGTCACTGTTTTTTTTATTTTTATAAATTCATAAATTACTGTAACCCACAAACTGAGAGGTAACGCAAAGACTGTACATCTATTGATGCTTTTTTTTGTATAGTATTGTATGTCTTATATGTCTTGATTAATTGAATACATTGGAACCACAATGGAAACAGGAATTTTTGCGTCATCTTTTTAACATTACTTGTGTAATTGTACTGCTGTAAATTAGCAATTTGTTAATAAAGTATTCAATCACTCATCGGTTGCCGATGGGCAAGCGGGTTGAGGCGCATACCTCTTTATAGACTCTAATGAAGCCTGACAGCGAGTCGCGGGTTCGATTCCCTAGCCCGGTGGTCTTTGCTGCGTGTCGCTCCCAGTCTCTCCCTACCTGATTCATGTCTGTCCCTACTGTACTAAATAAACTGTACAAAATAAAGGCAGAAAACACCCAAAAATATGTTTAGAAAAGAATATAGAGTATATATCATAGAAACATTGGATTGTGCCATTGCATCATGGCTACGAACTGTGTGACTTCTTTATTTTTAGATACACAAGGGGCCATGCACGGTGCATGCATAAATTAGTAACGGACGCGCACGTACGTACGCTCACAGTCAGACTCACACACGTGCATGCATAAACATGTGCACAGTGCACACATACATGATGTACATGGCTGGGGTCTCCACAATCACAAGCAGATGCAATTATCAAAGCCGTGATTCACCTGCCGATCTTCAAAGGTCTCATCTCACCCCTTTCAGCTCATTTCTCTGTTCTCTTCCTGTCGCAATCACAGATCGACACTCAGTTCAAAACCCCCCTCCCTCCCTCTCTCTCTCTCTTTCTCAATTTCACTGTCTCTCCTGTCGACAGATTTTTTTGCCTTCATAGTTGTCATGTTTATTAATTTATTGTGAAAGCTGCGATCTGAAACGTATTTGTATTAATCTGCAGTGGGGTGGTCTCTACTCTTCCATTGGAGCAAAGTTATATGAGATACAAAAAGGTTTCCTATGTAAATAAGCCGAAAGGCTTTCTTGGCTTTCTTTCTAATTTTAGTTGACCTTGTACCAGTGTACTGTACCGTCATGAACTGAACTGTACTGTACTGTACTGTACTGTACTGTACTGTACTGTACTGTACTGTACTGTACTGTACTGTAATGTACTGTACTGTACCTTTTCCTATGCAAACTTCAATCAAAGTCAATCAATCAATCAAAACCTGGATCTGAAGTTCATAGTAGAAATATCTCAGTAGTAGAAATATCTCAGTAGTAGAAATATCTCAGTAGTAGAAATATGTCAGTGGTAGAAATGTGGACCGAGTCCAATTCATGGGTATAACATAATACAGAATGGAGCTTTAAGGTTTATTCGTTTATTTTGTTTTATAAGCAGCAGACCGTGAATCTAATAATGTTGTCTACTGCGGCTTGTTTAGGAGCGAGGCGAGTGTGACAAAGAGAAAAAGATATCCCTTGACTCTTTTGTCTCCGCGTTGCTCTCTTTCTCCTGTTTCTTGCTGTATGTCTCTCTCCCTCTCTTTTTCCTCCGCTCTCTCTCTCTCTAAACGTTTATCAGCATTTGCCACTATAGTCTCAGAGAGAGTTCGTCATTAAAGGAAGCAAGCAAGCACCTCTCTTTTCCGTTGCCTTCCGCATAATCTCCCACCACACTGTTCCAGCTCATTTATACTTCATCCAATCATGGCCGTGTTGTACGGCAGAAAAATAACATTGAGTTCGACTAACGAGAAGTCTCGCAATGACACTTCATTCATTCAAAAATGAATCTTATTCCTACCGCTCTCTCACTCTGCTGATCACAAAACAAATCCTCAGTGCTAATTTATCCATGTGTAGCTCTGAGAGCATATACAAAAACATTTGGTACGCACTGAGTTAAATGAACACTATGGATTTCACTGCAGGCCCATGCGGCTGCAACAGTGTCTAGCCTCTTTATTGTTAGTCCTGAAACCACGTTCTCTGTTGTTTCATCCAATATCTTCCTCTGTATTCCATACTGTAGCTTCTCTTCCACTCCGCTTTCAATTTCTGTGACAACGTCTCTCACTTCATCTTACTCTCTCTCTCTCTCTCTCTCTCTCTCTCTCTCTCTCTCTCTCTCTCTCTCTCTCTCTCTACCCCCCCCCCCCCTCCCCACAGCCACCAGGTAAGTATTAGTTCAGTGTCTGTTATTGCTGCATGACTCATTCCCTTCTCTGCCTGTCACTCGCTCGCCAGGCCTGTGGACGTGTGTGTGTGTGTGTGTGTGTGTGTGTGTGTGTGTGTGTGTGTAGGTGTGTGTGTGTGTGTGTGTGTGTGTGTGTGTGTGTGTGTGTGTGTGTGTGTGTGTGTGTGTGTGTGTACTTCTGAATTCATTCCTGCCTTTCCCTTCTGTTCACTCTATCGCTCTCCTTTTGATGCCCCGCCCTCTCTTTCAGAGTCTCCTGTTTTTTTTAGGGCAGGCTAAGAGCCAGGGAGACAGAAATTACTATTCACAAAACACCCAGTTTATGTGAAGCTAACGGGGCTAAAAATACTAATGCTTCTCTGTTCCGTCTCATTACTTGGTAGCCGGTGTTGTTGTGCAAGTTCACACTACACAAGAGCTACAGTTGCTGAAAGTTCAGTTCATACTGATTATAATGAACTAGTTCGCATACCGTACATTTACAGTTTAGAATGTTGAACTACAGTATGTGTTCACTTCACAGTCCCAAAGAAATGAACTAGTTCATGTTAATTTCTTGTGTGTTTTTCCCTTAAATGAGCGGCTTCTGTCTATAGCGTCTCTATTCACCAGCTTGCAACAGTGAGCGTCGGTATTTATTTCTTGTCAGAGTTAATGAAATTCAAGTTAGTTGCAAACGGATCAGTTCCTCCTTCACCAAAAAGAAAATCGTGCTGATGTTCATGCACAACACTATTGGTAGCTCACACACAAAAACATGCTCAGAAAAATCACACAAATGCCATATGTGCATTTCATACCTTAAGTGAGCAATTAGTTCTAGATATTGGAACACTTTGGAACCCAGAGTGCCATTACACGCACATGCACACGCACGCGTCCGCGCACACACACAGCAGTGGCTCAGGGGTAGAGAGTTAGGATGGAGAACCGCAAGGTTCACAGTTCATGCTCCCCCAGAGTTAGTGTCAAGTGTCCTTGAGCAAGACGCTGAACCCCTAATTGCTCCAAGTTGGGATGGTTGGTGCTTTGCATTGGTTTCCTCCACCATCGGTGTATGAATGTGTGTGTCAATGGGTGAATGTAATGCACAATCTCTGTAAAGCACTTTGGAATAAAGCGCTATATAAATGCACCATTTATCACACACACACTCACACACACACACACACACACACACACACACACACACACACACACACACACACATACACACACACACACACACACACACACACACACACACACACACACACACACACACACACACACACACACCAAGGACCCCACTTTGAGAACCACTGTTCAAAGTCACCAGACCTCGGAACTGCACCTGAGACATACCTTCTAAAGACACAGGAATTTATAGGCCTACCCTTTTTAAAAGATGGTGCGATATCCCAGAACTCACTCACTCACTCGGTGGGACGCCAAAAGCAGATTGAAACGGCTGCTGTGCAGTTTATGGAGCCCAGATGCCATATTACGCTCCTTTATACTGCCTTCATGTCTATCTTTTTTTTGGCATACTTGTATTAGTGTTTTAAAGGACCTTGTGGCACTGGGCAATGCTCATCCAGGCTGAGATCTGCTAGGCGTAGCACTTTGTGTGTCAGTATTGATTTTGACTAAAACTATGATGAAAAATGTTTGTCGACTGCATTTTTCTCATTGACGAAAACTGAATAAAAACTAAATAAAAACTAATCTGTGATGACTAAAACTAAGACTAAATATATTGACAATTTTGTCAACAAAATAAAAACTAGACAAAAACAATGCCATCAAGGCCTGCCAAAATACATTTGCATCCGTACTAGATGCCCGAACCACCTAAGCTGACTCCTTTCCAAGTGTAGGAGCAGCGGTTCTACTCCAAGTCTCTCTCGGGTGACTGAACTTCTCACCCTATCTCTAAGGGAGATACCAGACACCCGTCTGAGGAAACCCATTTCAGCCGCTTGCATCCGTGACCTTATACTTTCGGTCATGACCCACACTTCATGACCATAGGTGAGAGTAGGAACGAAGATTGCTCGGTAGACAGAGAGCTTTGCCTTCCGGGTCAACTCTTTTTTCTTCACCACAGTGCGATTTAGCGACTGCAAAACCGCTCCTGCTGCTCCGATTCTCCGGCTGATCTCCTTCTCCGTCTTCCCCTTTCTCTCATTCGTGAACAAGACCTCGAGATACTTAAACTCCTTCACCTGGAGTAAAGCCTCATTCCCTACTTGGACTGCACAATCCATCGGTTTCCTGCTGAGAACCATGGCCTCAGATAGTCGCCTAAAAACTTATGATATTTGATCGACTAAAATTTGACTAAACCTAAAACTTTTCAGGTGACTAAATTATGACTAAAACTAAATGACATTTTATTCAAAAGACTATGACTAAAACGAAATCAAAATTTGCTGTCAAAAACAACATTGGTGCAAGTCTCTCTTGGTGAAAGTTTACAATTTACACATTAGACATTTAGCAGACACTGTTATCCAGAGCAACTCACAAAGTGCAAGATAAGATCAGAGTAGGCTGATCTGTTAGTAGAAAACAAGAAACCTATTCAGTGCAACAACATACTGTAAGTGTGATACCAGGTAAACATCAAGCATAGAATCGGTTTAAAGCAGCAGTTCTCAAAGTGGGGTCCTGCAGGAGGTTCCAGGGGGTCCCCAGGAAAATGTGTTAAAGGAGTAGTTCACCCCCAAAATGCCTTTTTTTCAATTGATTACTCAATTGAAAATGGATATTTTTTGTATTTTTCACAAGTCAATAATTTGATTTCAATAAATCTACCCCCATTGATTCCGGATGGGGACCCAAATGCATTTGGGTCCCCATCCAGACATTTCTGTCCGAATGCGACACATACAACAAGATATTATTGAACTCAAGTCTCCATGGGATGAGTAATCAATAGAAAAAAAGTAATTTTGGGGGTGAACTACTCCTTTAAATTAACAGCATCAAAATCCGTTTAACCACTTTAACTATTTGAAAATAAAATGCACTGTGAGCTTGTAGATCTTTTCAACAACAAAACAATCTTTACAATATTTTAACCTATTCAATCTTGTATGGAGATCCCTGACCCACTGAACCACTGGTCTAAACAACATGCTATTTAAATAACGTATTTAGCATCAGTGGACAAATTGATGAGGTGGACAAGAGGTTGGTGTTTAGGCCCTTTGTCCTTCATGTTTAAAATATGGACAAAAATAAACAAACTGCCTTAATAATAAACAGTAACAAAAGATGGGGATTACAGCAATGGTATAGAGCTGTATCCACAACTTTCCAACGTCCCATTGTGCATTGTGCAGAAGGTGTGCGGCAGCTTCTGGCGCCGCAGCCGAGAGTGATCTACAAGCTCACAACGGTTGCATCTGCGACGCGATGTGAGCTTGTATGTCAGCTGTTCTCCGGAAGTGTCTCACAGATAATGCTACAGTAAATTCTAGCGGAAACAGGTGGAAAAAGCCGTGTCACGAGAAGATCTGAAATTACTTTTATATTCGGATAACTTTAGCCAAAAATAGCCGATCTACAAGCACACAACGCCTCGCGCTGCAGGACGTTGTGAGCTTATCTGCTATTTTCAGCAAAGAGGTTTGGTGTAGAGGGGAAAAAGAGCAGACTAAGTTCAGAGTGAAAGGTCAAGTTTATTAAGTATTGACGGTTCAAGTGGTTAAATATCTGGAAACACAAATTGACATGAATCCAAAATACACAGATGATCGTGCTGTCAAACAATGAAACTATAGTATATGGAATCTATGAAAATGTTGGCCAGAAAATGTTGAATACCCCTGCTTTAGATGATTCTTGAAATAACCTACATTGTTCACATACTGTAAGACTCTTTCTGTTAGAATTGAGTGTGTGTGTGTGTGTGTGTGTGTGTGTGTGTGTGTGTGTGTGTGTGTGTGTGTGTGTGTGTGTGTGTGTGTGTGTGTGTGTGTGTGTGTGTGTGTGTGTGTGCGAGTATGTGTAAGCATTTTCATATTCCACATTTTAAGATCAATGTCAGTGCTGTTTACAGTAGTCTCAGCTCAGGTCAAAGCCAGTTCATGCAGCAATTGCCTCTCTTTATGAATACAGTATCTTACACATTATTCAAAGTCAAAAATTACATTTGGATGTCAAGTCTGGAATGCAATGTATTCTTAATAAAACACTGTCAGTATACTAGCTAGACATCACCTTTATGTGTTCGGTACGCCTATAATAGTCCGCACCTATTTCAGACCACAGCACACGTTCTATCTATAATTGTTATCCCACGATTTTGTAACCCATTGTCACCCAGTGCCAATTGTCTATGTAGACAACGGACTGACCTCATGCTTCCTTCTATGCATGAGGAGTCCAAGTTGCTTCTTTTCACCTGACAGTGGGGATTTCCCCGGTTTGGATGTAATGCGTGGAAGGAACACGTTATTCCAACCAGTTCCTTCCCCCTCCATCAGGCCAGGGGGAGGCATTATAGAGACCAGGATTATGTTTGTGAGGGTATCTACCCTAGGAGACACGGGGAGAACATGCAAAGCACACATATGGCTGCATGCCACTCTGTCTGCTGCCCAACAGCAGCAGTAGAAGTTGAATCGTTCTCAACCTTGACGCATCTCGAGTTGCCCGTTTTTTCACCTCCTGCCGCGCTGCTGGGAAGGCCATGCAACGGAACCTCTGCACGTTCTCCCAACGTGGTGGCGGAATACCGCTGCTGTGAATTCAGGGTCGAGGCGTGTGCGTGTGCTTGTGCACGTGCGTGTGCGTCTCCTACGGCTCCTGGGTGCCGCCTCTCCAGGGATAAGACGTGTCAAAAATAGCGCGCTTACTTTCATGGTCTAGTTCATGCTGCCGGTTGCCTGCATCCACAACATGCTATAATCCCCCCCCCCCCCCCCCTTGCCTTAATTGGCTGCTTTTAACAATAATACTTCATTCACATGAAGCGCTGTGGCTTCTCCTCCATTATACCGTGACATCGCTCTGGAACTGATTATGATGCACTTAACATGGAGTGTGTGCTCCATCAATCTATGCTGTAAAATCCACGAGGTGCAGATTTAACTCAGCGAGTGTAAGATTGGAAGCAAAAGGACCTTTGTAGATGATGTGTAACTATGGCCGTGTACGATATGGAACCAAATGGATCCTTAGGTTCCATTCGTACACTGTCAGAGTTATATTTATTTATTTATTCATTTATTTATATAGATCTAAGCATCGACTGTATATGTATATCCATACATATGCATCTACTACGGCACACGTCGGTCTAAATGTCTGTCTGTGTGTGTGTGTGTGTGTGTGTGTGTGTGTGTGTGTGTGTGTGTGTGTGTGTGTGTGTGTGTGTGTGTGTGTGTGTGTGTGAGTGCACACGTGCATGCGCATGTGTGTGTGTGTGTGTGTGTGTGTGTGTGTGTGTGTGTGTGTGAGAGAGAGAGAGAGAGAGAGAGAGAGAGAGAGAGAGATAGAGAGAGATAGAGAGAGAGTATGAGTGACAGAAGGTATCTTGATGTACTCCAGTTGGTTTCACAAGGCCACTTAAAGTAGGTGTCAGCCTCTCTCTCTCTCCCTCTCTCTCCCTCTGTGGTATATCACATGACCTTAAAATGCCTATAATTGATTGAGGAAACAGTTATTTATATGTACGCATGTATAGCATCATACTAGAATTAGGTAGACTTATGAAGGATTAAGCACAGCAAGGCTCAGAATGTTAATTAAATTCTGAGGGAAACATGTTCCCTAAGGGTCCTTTTCCAACACTCTCCGAGTTAAAATACAGCTATGGTTTTTACTGAGTGAAAACAGATGCGAATGAAAGGGGAAATCAGTTCATCATCTCTGAGAGTGTCCGTGCATTTGGTCCCATTTGTATGCTCTCGGGAGTTAATTAACACCGAGGATTTTCCTGTGTATGCAATTAATTGCGTGGCGGAGGTAGGGTACGTATCATTATTCTAAATACGCACATTAATGGCCACATTACACTCACAACACCTGCGCTAATGCAGAAAACTCAGCCCCGTCAGGTTCAATCCTTTGTGGCCAGGGACGTTCAGAGAATGTTAGAGAGGCAGGGGCTGACATTTCTAAAAGGTCCTTTTGGTGAAAATATCGAAAATAGCAGACCTCCAAGCTCACAACGCGTCGTGAGCTTGGAGGTCGGGCTATTTTCGATGCTTGATACCACTCTGAACTATAAGCATAATCAAGTCGATACTGGAGATGTGGCGTAACGGCATGGATTTCTATATACAGAAAGGGCAATTCTTTCAACATAAGTTGCTGCATTCAAGTTCAGGAGAGTTTGGACAAGGCAATTCTCTTGAACGCTGCCTTCAGGTATTGCATGGAAAGAGGGCATTTGCATTTCTTTCACCATAGTAAAAACTGCATTCATGGTCTGGAGAGGGCACTTTTTACAGACGGATAAAAGGGCAGGCGCTTAAGCCCCCTTTGATGTTTATGTGTGCACGTGGCTGTTTGTGGCATGCATTCACTATCAGCATATTCTTCATGAGCGTAGACAGCAGACCAGACTGCAGCCATTTGCTCCATAATAGCTCACTGGATAAAAGGACCATCATGGTAGAGTTGATTACACTGACTAAAACTATGACAAAGAATGTTTGTCGACTACCTCACTGACGAAAACTAAATATGAACTAAATAAAAACTGAGCTATGATGACTAAAACTAAGACTAAATATATTGACAATTTCATCATCAAATAAAAACTGAGCTATGATGACTAAAACTAAGACTAAATATATTATATACTAAAACTGGACTAAAATGTTATAGAGGGACTAGTGGAGAAGAGTTTTTGCACACTGAAAAAAGACGATCTACAAGCTCACAACGCGTCGCGCTGCGACATGTTGTGAGCTTGTAGATCGGCATTTTTCAGCATGCAACCAAGTGTAAAATCTGCCATTATGATGCCATCAAGGCCTGCCAAAATACATTTGGTCGACTAAATCAACTGTAGATTTAGACCACTAGAATGTTATGTTATATAGTCAACGAAAAACCACCAAAACTAAAACTACAAAAACTAAATAAAAAATTGCTGTCAAATTCAACACTATAGGACCATGGTCTGGCAAGATCAGACTACGTCTATGACCATTTTCTAAAGGATACCATTCTGATGATAATTGCATCTACCATTTCAGTACAGCGTGACAATACAAAAGCTGACCATTTTAATGTCCTCCCAGAGGCAATTTGTGGTTACAGCACGGAACATAATGGACGCATTAAAAGCACATCAGGAAATCAAAAATAACAATGATCTAAGTTCCATCTGCAGCAGCCACCATAAATTTCACCACAGACCAGGCAGACATTTAAGGTGCATGCTTTTCACACCCCGTTAAATGTATTTCACATCAACTCAGGGCATGCATGCCACATCCTCAAGCCCGTCTATTGTCCCCTAGTCTGTGCTTTTCCCATCCTCTGTCTACTCCATGTATTTCACAGACCTTCCCTACCATACTTAAATGGTAAATGGTGCATTTATATAGTGCCTTTATTCAAGGCGCTTTACAGAGATTGTGCATTGCATTCACCCCTTCTCACACACATTCATACACAGATGGCAGGGGAAACCATGCAAGGCACCAACCTGTTCGCCGGGAGCAACTAGGGGTTCAGAGTCTTGCTCAAGGACTCTTCGACACCAACTCCCCCAGAGTTAGTGTTAGAGCCCGGGATCGAACTGGGAACCCTCTGTGTTCAAATTACAGTTTCTCTACCCCTGAGCCACTGCTGCTGTCAATACAGCATACAATAACACAGCGTACTCTCAGTAAAATATTAATACAATTGAGCAAGAATTATGAAATCCAAGTTAAAAAAAATTATAATGCACTGTTGACCTTTCTTAGAGACATTGTGTTGTGATTACCCCCTACTTGAAGGAAGATTTTTTATCAAAAAGTGTACAGAAAGTGTTAAAATGTGTTTTTATGTGGCTACACCCACCAGTTCATTAAGTATGCCTGGTTGTCAGGTGGGTGGTGACCCAGCTACACCCAAAGTGGAGGGTGTGATATTATGATGTCATTATATCTATTTCAATCAGGCCTTTTGACTCAGAGGCTTTCAGGAAGTAAAAACAAATACACAGGGAAGACATATTTGCATATTATAACCACACCTGGGGGTCTATTAGAGTAATAGAGTAGTATAATTTAGTTTGTGATCTATAATAAGAACAAGATATTTATACTCAGAGTTCCTCTGATTCTAGTGTTCTGGACAACCGTCTATCCCGGCCCATTCAGCAGGTCCTTGCACTCCCTCGGCTCCTTATTTCTAGATGCATGAATTAAAGACACGCACATATGCACACATTTATAGTAGGATTATTATTATTACTATTTTATTTTATTCATCCTTTGAGATTTGCCTCTGAGGAATAAATTAAAAAAAATCCATTATTAGTTTTGAGTCCAAGCCAAACTGCTCTTCCAGTCTGTCAGCAAGGATTAGTGGGTGGATGGTGTTAAATGCAGAAGAGAAATCTGCAAAGAGGACTCCTGCATGTGTTTTATAGGCCTCCAGAGGCAAAATACATAAAGTTTAAAAGCATTGCAACGCCTCTTGCAGAGCGATAAGCAAATTGCAGCGGGTCCAGTCCAGGACCTGCTTGCATGAGTATGGGGTTTGAGACAATGCGGGTTTTGATAATCCTCTCAAGTGATTTAATTACAGCGAATGAGGTGAGGGAAATGGGCCTGTGGTCATTAGGACAGGATGGATGAGCGACTTGGGGAAGAGGGACCACAATTGATGCTTTCCATGCCTGAGCATGGACATAAATTAATGCCAAACAGATGTTTTAAACTTTTGAATAAAAGGTGTCTTGTAACAGATGGTTCGTATACTTTTCAAGTTGAACCTGTAAATGTGTACTTTATATTTGGGCATGCTATATTAACATTTCTTAGCAGACAAAGTATGAATGCAAACTATAGTTCTTTTTGCACTGTTTTTACACTTCCTGTATAGAGAGCAAATCATTAAGTATTTTCAACTATCTAATCATTGCTCCAGTAGAGAGTATAGACAGGTTTGACATGTTGACTAGCTCATAGCGTTTGTGGAGTTCTCCCTAAGTTCTCCCTAACTTCTAGTTTTGTATGTTTGGGTCCCAGGGACACACGGAATTTGTCTCGTCTGGGAGCGGGTGAAAATCTGAATTCCGGCTGAAGAGAGGCACACCCTGTCTTCTGGACAGGGGTCCAATTATCTAGCTCTCCTGGCCTTGGAGGAGGCATTTGCCATGGTCTTTATAGCAGCCCTCAGTCAGGGTTCACTGTTTTTGGCCTTGTAGAGGCATTCGGCCTTGTAGATCTCCTTGTTTACCTCTGTACCTCCTTCCCACCCTGCAGGCTTCTGGAAGCAAAGGTCCTCTTTCTCTCATACCTGCTTTAAAACCCCATTAAGGCAGAGGTCTTCTACAGGGGGTCCGGGACCCCTAGGGGGTCCTCAGAGTTACTACAGGGGGTCCTCCAAATCTTTGTGTGATAGAAACTTTTTTTCTTCTTTTTTATGTTAACCACTTGAACCCTAATGTCCATATTCTGAATAATGAACACAACTACAGATGATTTAGAAACAATAACAATGAGACTCCGGTTGCTACGGTTTAGCACATACTCACGTCCTCATTATGGGTGATTCATAATTAGTAGCATGACACGGCGCACACCAATCAAGTATACATTTGTTTGGGAATTCAGCACACAATTTCATTTGGAGCCAGTTACTTTAATTAGCATTGCATTTTCATTTTTTTCAGCATTGCTGCTCTATTTTTGACAGTGACAGTGGGAGAGGGGCAGGAAAAGGCGGGAGAAAGAGAAGGGATGGCCTTGGGGGGGATTCGAACCCAGGCTGATACTCCTTATCATTGCATTTAATGCATTAAAGCACAAATTGATCTGAAAAAGTCTAGCCAAAAATAGTGCCTGGAGAAAAGATTGATTTACGAACAACATTGTAACATCTATGACCTCTTAACCATGCTGACGCTCAGGTAAATTTGGCAATGTTTTAATGACCTTAGAGAATAAGTTAACTTAAAGTTAACAGACAAATTGTTAATGTATGATAGTGTTGCTGTGATAAAAAAAATACTTAAAGTGGAAGTACAAAAGTATTGGGATCAAAATATACTACCAAAAGTAAAAGTACTCATTATAAAGAATGTTCTGTTTCACAAGGTTTCATAGGTAAAAAAATCACACCTAGTGTGAAGTGAGCGGTGCTATTTATGAGTTAATTTCATTAAGCGTCATGTGATGCTTGGCCAATGTGACCCTGGGTGAACAACAAACTTTAAGCGCTTTGTGCAAAGAAGTAAACCAGATGTACAGTAGGCCACGCTTCGGAGCCCGGATTTTTGGGGGACTGGACATATTCTAGGGCCCGGACAAAGCCAGATGTTGGAGCTTAGCTCCTTCCAGGAGCACCGCTGAAAAATGAACATCTTAAATTGTCAATTTAAAGTGAGTAAAATGACAATGGATGTCCTTGTTTTCTGAAATAGCTACAAGCTCACAACTTAACTCTTTGCGTGCCAGCGCCCTCTAGGGGCCAAAGAATGCCAGCGCATCTCTCATAGGCGAGCGCTTTAGCTTCCAGGACTTCAGCTTCCAGGACCTGACGTGCTCACGTTGATGCACAGCATGGAAATGTCCCGGATGAAGATGCTAACAGAATGGCTATTCCCATTTTGTCATCTTAAAGATTATTTTTGGGCGATTTCGCCGTAAATAAACCTCGCGCCGCTTTCCTAAAACACAAAAAAGAGATATAAGCCTTTAAAGATGCGGTCATTCATTGGATTAGGCGGAGATTGGCGATTGCGTTCGCAAATTACGGCCGGCTGGGACGTTGTTAGCTTTCGGCTAGTAGCTACAAAAATCAAGCCAGGCTTCAGAAGGCCTCTTATCATTTTATTCATTTAATTAAATAAAGCCGAACTACTTCGGGATCGGCACACTCGTGTACTCATCGGAAGCGGCGCCGAACATCGGGTGAACATTGGGGAGCTCAAAAATGTATTTTAAACCATTTTTAATGGAATATATCGTCGGACAGAGTAGAACGGCTAGCTGGCTAGCGGCTAGCGAGCCAGGACCACCCACGACTCTACAAGCAGCTCGGGGTAAGTGAATTAATAAAAAAAAGATTGTATTGGATTGAAATAAAGCCGAACTAGTTCGGGATCGGCACCAGATGAGTTAAGACTATTTTCAAATTGGTGGTTAATATATGTTTTGTAATAATAATTCAAATCTACAAAGTAACTAGTAACTAAAGTTTTCAAAAAATTGTAGTGGAGTAAAAAGTACTTTATTCGACTCTGCGGAAAGTGGAGTAGAAGTGAAAGTATTGAAAATTGTAAAATACTCCATGCAGTAAAAGTAAGTAAAAGCACCTCAAAATTGTACTTAAGTACAGTACTTGAGTAAATGTACTAGTTACTTTCCATCACTGCGTAACACATACACCCACACTGCTCCCTCTGTCCCTCTGACCCTATTACAGAACAAGAGGGCTGACTTAATAGAATTCATAGAACAACGATTGGTAAATGAGGTGTACGAGAGGTACGCATAAATTAATTTCTAAAGCGGCACCGCCCCAGCCCCTAATAAACAACAAGCATGGACCTGTGGAGCATCCTCTGTGCATTTGTGTTTGTGTGCGCGCACACGTGTCTGTGTATAAGTGTGTGTTCGCGCGTGTGTGTATGTGTGTGTGTGTGTGTGCGTGTGTGCGCTGTGTGTGTGTGTGCATGTCCGTCCATCCGTCCATCCTATTAAAAAGGTACAAAATTGAGAGACTTGGTCAACAGGAATCTAATTACCACAATCCCTGGAGGGAAAAGAGGACAGCATGCCTTCAGTGTGTCAGCACCTACATGCGCGTGTGCATGTGTACGTACGTGCGTGGCGTGCGTGGTATCGGTATGCACTCATACATTATTCATGAAGAAGATATTTGTGCACCTGTGACTGGGCGTTTGCAAGTGGGGGTCTCAAGCCTGCACTGCAAACTCTCCAAACATAAAGCGCTGATGACGCAAGTACAGGAGTTAAGACCACAGTCTACTTATGCCGGGCACTGCCCCCTGACACTTCTATTCTATGCAATCAGCACCGCTTAAATACACCTGCCATGGCATGACTCATCTGTTTGTTCTGCTTTACAACCTACATAAGCCAGGGTGATTATAGTTAACTAAGCACTAAGCAAATAACGACCGGAAAAACTACTGAAATTAACTGAAATGAAAACAAACCTTTACAAGAAACGATGACTGAAACTTAATTGTGTGTCTACATACTCACTAAAAGAAACTGACATCATCAGAGAAAATATCCTTTGTATTGTCACTATCCAAAAATAACCTTTTGAATATTACCCCTGACTACCACATATTACAATACAAATCTAAAACTAACTCTAAAACTAATAAAACGTTTAAAAACTATGCCATTTCCAAAATAAAAACTCAACTAAACTAGCAAAACCGCTTTAAAAAACAATTTAAACAAACTGAAGACATGAAGCCAAAAAATTAAAAAATTAACCCACTATAATAACATTGGTCTTTCTCCTCAGTCCCTCTTGCTCTACATCTCTCCTTTTGCTCTAAATCCCCCTCTCTAGGAACCCAGGGGGACTGAAAGGAGCCACCATGATCTTCCACTCCACAGCACAGCCATGACAGCAGCAGCTCCTGAGACTACACCTCCACCCACAGCCGTGGGAACCAGGGTTACTGAGACTACACCTCCACCCACAGCCGTGGGAACTAGGGTTACTGAGACTACACCTCCACCCACAGCCGTGGGAACTAGGGTTACTGAGACTACACCTCCACCCACAGCCGTGGGAACTAGGGTTACTGTAGGAGGCTGTACCGTCCTCCACCCCCAGGTACTGCACCGCCTCGCGATCCCACCCCCAGGAGGTTGAGAATAAATGAACATAGAAGCGTTATTCATATAAATAATAACGGGACTGTGGTATGTGTAATAAAATAAACAAGGTTGTTAAATATTACTAGTAGGTCAAGCTGAGACCACATGAGATTGACACAATATGGGCATTCCCAGATATGGGCTTAATATTGATGACATCAGGGATCTCCATAGATGGGCATAAAAGCGACAGACCACATGAGACTGACACAATATGTCCATATATGGGCATTCCCAGATATGGGCTTAATATTGATGTCATCAGGGATCTCCATATATGGGCATAGAAGGGACAAGGACAGCCATATATGGAGCATGTCATTGGCTTAATATTGATGACATCAGAGATACCCATATATGGGCATAGTATGGACAAATACGGCCATATATGGAGTGTGACATGAGGCGTGACTGACTGACATGAGGTTTTGATACTAACCTCTCCCTACGGTTGTAATTAATCCGTTTTCTTTTTGTTGTTATTGTCTGTGACTGTTTTCAGTTCATTGCTCCATGTTCCTGCGAGCTGTGCCTGATGCATAACGATATATTGTACCGCAGTGTTTCTCAAACTTTGAAATTTGAAGGTATCCCCTTAACTTTGACAGTATACAAATGGAACCAAATGAACCCGACAGAGTTCAGTGCCAGTGCCGTTATGTGCCGTTATGTTTATGTGATCGTTTATTGCAACATGTGCACATGTGACATACACAAAAGTGTAGTCACATTTTGTTTATTATGTGTGATTTTATTGTATTGTTATGGGACTTTGTTGTGCCTTAGAATGAGCAGAGAATATATATTTTAGGAACAGACCTATTCCACCTTTTGCCACAAGGTGGCAAAAGCGCCTGGTGAGACAGGTAGTAGTAGGTGGTCACGTGACGTTCCTCCTCAGATGAACAAGGAAGAGAAACGTAACAACACAAAGCTGACTCTGTCTCCCCTTTTGTCCTGTTTTATCAGGTAAATGCTTTATTAGAACACAAAACCTGTTCTTTATCAGCTCTTTGTAACATAAAGCAAAGCTCCTCTTGGTTCTAGACCAGAAATGTCGTTTTGTATGGGTTTAATTAGTATGTAGAATCTGAGTGTAAACAGCAGATTCATGGCAGCCATTACATGCTGCTAGTCACAACGTGGCTGTTTTTGGGTTGTTTCATGTACAGTATTATGTTGCTCCCTGTAGTGTTTAATAGCTCCTGTTCTGGTGATTAATATGATTAGTACCCTTTGCATTTGGGAATGCTTTATTTTCGTTTTGTTGTTAGTCAGTTTCCTCCAATATAATGCCTTGTAATGTCTCTTTGCACTATATCCATTGTTATGCCAATGCAGTATTGAACTGTTGGGTCAAAGTGATTTCATGAGTAATGCCATTTGATGGTTATATATATAAATAAGTTCATGATATAATATGATAGCTTAAAAAGAATTAATTCTAAAAACATTATTACTGGTAGAATGCCAACGAATAAATACAGTTCATGGATACTGATAAAAACATATGGGAATATGAATATGAAAGACATGTTTATTGTGATTTTGAAGGAAATGTGTAAGAAGGAAGAAAATGAGAAAATATGGGATTATTGTGATTTTGTGAATATGTGATGATTGATTACAGTACTGAATGACTGAAAACTCTTTAAAACAAAGAAAAGAAAAGTGATTTAATGATGATTGTAAATAAACTCAGATGAACAAGGAAGAGAAACGTAACAACACAAAGCTGACTCTGTCTCCCCTTTTGTCCTGTTTTATCAGGTGAATACTGCGGAGCAGTTTTAAAAATATAATCTGTTTACATTAGCCACACTTGGGCGTGTAACAGATTCTTGGGGGCTCGTCCGGGATTGGCTCCTCCCACTGGCCTGGAGCTGATCCTAAAAATCTACACCGGTGACCCAGAGAGACCTGCTGTTGAGACATGCAGAGCGTGTGCCCCGAGACACCTGCCAATGCGACATGCTGAGCCTGTGACTTGCCACTGCAATGTGCTGGAACGTGTGAACCAGAGAGACCTGTTGATGCGACGTGCCGTAGGTGTGGCCCAGAGAGGGAGCTGCTGATGCGACACGTGGTATCCGGAGCCCAAAGAGAACTGATCCACTGAGAGCAGAGACTGTGTGAGAGGCTTGAACCGAGCGACGAGTGGAGGGGAAAGGACTTGACATGGCAGACAGAGAGAGGAAGAACCTGGTCTGGGAGATCAGGAAAGGCCTGCTTTCGTTGTCACCCAAAGAACTTTTCCAGATTGCCAAGGATGTCGGCCCGGTTTCAGGCGAAGACCCGTCAAAGCTCGACAGTGAAGACGTGAATGGGTGTTTCGACCACATCCAAGAGTTCATGCACAGTAAGCAGCTGCTAGAGTCTGAGGATACGGGTATGGTTGAATTACTTGTTTTGAGTGATGTTATTGAGAAGGTCAGGGAACCTGTTACTTTACCTGTTGTATCCAGTGTAAATGAAGAGACACGGCTCATTGATTTAGTCTCTCACTCTAGTGGGTTAACCCTTTCAGACCCAGCCAATGTACCTGTCACTAGTTCAGTTAGCGTAACCTCTGGTGATTTAGTGAATTCTCAGTCACTCAGTGCCTCAGGTACTGCTACTACAGCTAGTACAGCCAATGTTATGCCAGATGATGTTCAGAAAATGCTTGAATGTTATAATGATTTGAGTATGAGGCTATGTCAATTCATGAACATTCCCACTTTACATCCTACCTCACCACCCACACCTGTACAGCATATTCCACAGCACAACACACCATTCATGAACCTGCCTACCTCACAACCCACACCTGTACAGCACACCCCACAACACAACACACCATCCATACGCACGCCTACATCACATCCTACCTCACAACCCACACCTGTACAGTTCCCTCCGCAGAACCATAACACACCAAACCATGTTCATCAAACAGACACAGCTCCCTTCCATACACAAGAGAAGATGGTGTCCCTGAAAGACTTGTCTTACCTTCACCGCCGTGAATTTAAAGTGCAAGGGGGCCAAATCGGAGATCATTCTTCTGACATCAGCTACACCAGCGTGTGCCGGCAGATGGAGGAAGGATTAAAGGAGAACTTCAGTGACCTTGAAATAGTGAGAGGCGTGCTGCGGATCCTTAAGCCTGGAGATTTCAAGGACATGCTCATGAATAAGGACGACATGACTGTAGCAGAGCTCAAGGGGTTCCTTCAGTCTCATTTGGGAGAAAAGAGCAGCACAGAACTTTTCCAAGAGTTGATGTGCGCAAAGCAAAATGAACATGAGACTCCGCAACAATTCCTGTATCGTGTAATCGGCCTGAAACAGAGAATCCTGTTCACATCGAGACAAGCTGAAACTGAGATCAAGTGCAACCCAGAGACAGTCCAAGGTGTCTTCCTGCACACAGTGTACCAAGGCATAGGCCACAAGCACAACGATATCCGCAGAGAGCTAAAGCCCTTACTCTCTGACAACTCAGTAACAGATGAGACAATCCTGAAACATGTCATGAAAATAACAAGTGATGAGAGTGAGCGACAACGCAGATTGGGCTCAACACCTCGTCAGAAGCAAACAGCTGCACACAGTGCCCAAGTTGAGGCAGAACCTGAAAAAGAGTCCACCCCAAAGAAAGAGACCGCTGAGCGCAAAAACAAGACAGACAATGTACAGCAGCTCACAGAAAGAATAGATGCACTGACTAAGTTGGTTGAGTCATTGGCCGCGACTGTGCAGCAAGACCGTGCTTGTGGTTCATCCCCTAAACCTCGAATGGTCAGGAAAGAGGGACAATATGGCTGCTCAAAGTGTCTCGAGAATGGTTTACAGGACTGTAAACACTGCTTTTACTGCGGCGAAGAGGGCCACCGAGCAATAGGCTGCTTGAAGAAACCCAAGCGCCAGGGAAACGAGAGCCGGTTGCTGTAGGGGGACAGCCAGCAACCGGAGCGACCTCGAAGTCCCCCTCTGAAGATGTGCAACAGCACAACAACCACAGCGGTGGTGAAGGTAATCCCCAAAGAACGACTGCGGATGCAGTTACTGTGAACAGAGTACGCCCTCACAGAAAGGCGACTCCTCAGCCCTCACTAAACCCCTCACCCCCTAATGAACCGATTGCCAAGCTAATAGGCAAGAAAGCCATAACCAAGTGTCTTCTGAGTGGCGTACCAGTCAGTGCCCTAGTAGACACGGGGGCTCAAGTGAGCATTGTTAACCATTCCTGGAAAGAGCTATACTTACCTGACCTTGACATTCGACCACTGAATGAGCTAATGGAGGATGAAGAAAAGCTCAAAGTATATGCTGTGAATGGAGACCTTATTCCTTTTGATGGATGGGTCGCAATAACTGTGAGTCTGCCCGAAAATGAAGACCCTGACTTGGCTATTAGAGTGCCTTTCCTTGTAAGCCACTTGCCCTTAGAAACGCCATTGATCGGGTTCAATGTGGTGGAAGAACTGATAAAGGGCAAGCCAGAGAGACTTCTCCCTATGTTAACCCGTTTGCTCTGTGGTGCCATGTCGATCCCAAATGACACAGCTGAGACTATTGTGCACTTTGTCCAAGCCAAGAAATCCAATATGCTTCAAGGACGTCTGAGAACAGGTCAACTGGACAAGGTCATCCCCGCTGGCAGTGTAATATGGGTAAAGTGCAGACTCCCACCGAATCTTGACCCGTCTGATGCCCTGGTGTTATTTGAACCTGATGAGAGTAACGTCCAGTTACAGCAGCTGGATGTCGGCGAGGGTTTGCTGGAGATTCAGAATGAGAAGAGCCCATATGTAGCTGTGCCCGTGGGAAACCACCTGAAACATGACATTACCTTGCCCCGTAAATCAGTCATGGGGAGTGTCCAGCCAATTAAGAAAATAATTGAAACCGACTCACCTGGAAGGAACACAAATGTCCACAGTGTCACTGCCTCCTCCCCAGCTGAGGCAAGCCCATCACTGCCCCAATGGGAGCCGCCAGTTGACATAAGTCACCTAGATGAAGAACAGCAAGAGATTGCGAAAAAGATGCTGTACGAGGAGTCTGCAGCATTTGCCAGGGACGCTGGAGATATCGGGTACATCCCCAGTCTACAGATGTCGATAAACCTGAAAGACAACATCCCTGTGCAGAGAGCATACTCTTCAATACCTAAGCCATTGTTTACCGAAGTAAAGGAGTACATTCAAGATCTCCTCGCCAAGGGATGGATTGTTAAATCAAAGTCTCCTTATTCAGCACCTGTCGTGTGCGTCCGCAAAAAGGATGGCTCGCTGCGCCTTTGCATCGATTATCGACTTCTGAACCAGAAGACTGTTCCTGACAGACACCCCTTGCCTCGGATCCAAGATCTGACCGACACCCTGGGTGGCCAGTCGTGGTTTAGTATCCTTGACCAAGGCAAGGCTTACCATCAAGGCTTCATAGATGAGGGTTCAAGACACCTCACCGCCTTCATAACGCCCTGGGGGTTATACGAGTGGGTGAGGATACCCTTTGGCCTCTCAAATGCACCCGCTGCCTTCCAAAGGAGCATGGAAGAGATGTTATGCTCACTCAGAGATGAATCCTGTATACCATACCTGGACGACATCCTCTGCTACGCTAAAACGTTTGAGGAGCATGTAGAAGGAGTCCGCAAAGTCCTGAAAGCCCTCCAAGAGCATGGCGTGAAGCTGAGACCCGAAAAGTGTGAACTGTTTCGAAGACAAGTCAGATATGTCGGTCGCCTTGTATCTGCGGATGGAGTGGAGATTGATCCAAAAGACCTGGAGGCTGTGCAGTCCCTCAAAAGCAAGACTCCACAGACGGTTGGTGATGTAAGAAGACTTCTAGGCTTCCTAAGTTACTACCGCAGTTACATGCAAGACTTTTCACGCATTGCAAAGCCAGTGTATGAGCTCCTCCAAGTCAAATCTGTCACGTCACAAGCCCAGACCCAGCGAGGAAAGAGCAAAGGTCCTCAGTTGGCCTCTAAAACCCCTGTGAACTGGACCAGTGAACACCAGAGGATACTGGAACAACTGATTGAGCTCCTTATCAATCCACCAGTCCTGGCCTACCCAGACTTTAGCCTGCCATTCTCACTGCACACAGATGCCTCAGAACAGGGTCTCGGCGCTGTACTCTATCAGCGGCAGGAAGGCAAGCTGAGAGTGTTGGGTTATGGCTCCAGAACGTTGACCCAGGCAGAGAAGAACTATCGCCTGCACAGTGGGAAGTTGGAATTCTTGGCACTAAAATGGGCAGTGTGTGAGAAATTTAGAGATTATCTATTTTATGCCCCACACTTCACCATTTACACGGATAACAATCCCCTAACGTACGTTATGAGCACGGCAAAGCTCAATGCCGTTGGACACCGTTGGGTCGGGGAGTTGTCTGACTTCCGGTTCGAGATAAAGTACAGACCTGGAAAGGTGAACATAGATGCTGATACCCTGTCTCGTCTACCCCTCGACATGGACAAGTATGTAGCTGAGTGCAGTGAGGAGCTGTCACAGGAAGTGGTGCGTGCAACCTGGGATGGAAACATGGCAGCCCAGAAGCAGGATGTAGCCTGGATTGCAGCCCTCACCCTTGCCACAGATACTTTTCCAGAACCCTCTGTCACCATCCCAACTATCAGCCGGGATGAGTTGTTCGAAGCTCAAAGGGAAGACACAGTGATTGGAGAAATTATTAAGCTGAAAGAGACAAATGCAGTGTTGAACAACGACACAAGACATACTGTGAGTAGAGCAGCAAGTAAGCTCCTCCGTGAATGGAACAAACTGCACCTGAAGAATGGACTTCTTTTCAGACAGACCTGTGAAAGAAAACAGCTGGTTCTCCCTGCCAAATACAAGTCCATGGTCTTGAAGCACCTTCATGACGATATGGGGCACGTCGGTACAGAACGAGTACTGTCCCTGGCAAGAGACCGCTTTTATTGGCCGTTTATGAAGAAGGACATAGTGGAGTATGTCACAAGAAGATGTCCTTGCATTAAGGAGAAAAAGCCTGTCAATCATGTACGAGCTCCAATGGGCACCATCACATCCAACACACCTTTGGATCTTGTATGTATTGACTATCTGCACCTGGAGACCAGCCGAGGCGGGTACGAGTACATCCTGGTCGTTGTGGATCACTTCACAAGATTCGCTCAAGCTTATCCGACAAAGAACAAGTCCGGACGGACAGCAGCTGAGCGCATTTTTGATGATTTCATTCTCCGGTTCGGATATCCGGGTCGTCTCCACCATGACCAGGGCCGTGAGTTTGAAAACGAGCTCTTTAAGACCCTCCGTCAGAAAGCTGGAGTGGGACACTCAAGAACGACACCGTACCACCCTCAATGCAACCCGGCCGAGAGGTTTAATAGAACACTGTTGCAGATGTTGAGGACACTCAGTGCGAAGGAAAAAGAGCGTTGGAAAGACCACCTCCAACATACTGTACACGCCTACAACTGTACACGCCACGAGTCTACTGGGTACTCACCCTATTTTCTCTTGTACGGGCGCCACCCCCGTCTCCCTGTAGACTTGTTGTTTGGTCTGATGGAAGAGAAAGACCCTGTCTCACACCAAAGCTATGCACAGAAGTGGGCAGGAAAGATGACTGAAGCCTACAAGATCGCCAGCGAGAACAGTAGACAATCAAGTGCGCGAGGCAAATCCTACTATGACAAGAAGCTGAAGGGTGTAGTTCTACGTCCCGGCGACAGAGTCCTAGTAAGGAATCTCAATGAGCGTGGCGGCCCAGGGAAACTCAGATCATACTGGGAGAAGAAGATCTATGTCGTCAAAGAGCAAGTAACGGACAACCCGGTGTATGAAGTCTACCCTGAGGGCAGCGATGGACAGAGAACCAGAGTTCTCCATCGGAACCTGCTATTACTCGTAAATGACTTACCTGTCGAAGCCCCACCGCCTCCAGTAGAATGCACACCTAAGAGACAAACAAAACAGAAACACCGCCAACCAAGTCATGTCAATGAGAGAGAACACCAGAGTGACTCAAGTGATTCCGATTCTGAAAGAGAATATGGAAGGTACTGGTTGAGATTCCCTGTAAGAGAAAGAGAACAGACAGGAGAGGATACTTACCATACCATACCTACCTTGGTCCAGAGGAATCCGATTCCTGAAGAAGTCAACAGTCCAAGCCGAGTACCTGTAAGGGAAATGAGACAAGCTACAAATCCTGTGAGGAGAGAAAGAGATGATGAAACATTCACAAGAGAAGAACAAAGACCAGTAGAAACACTACCGAGCACATCATACCTACCTGAGCCGGTGTTACCTGAAACTGGAAGTGAAGACGATGACGATGTCATTCCTGTGGAAGAAGAGGAGATTTTGCCTTCCCCTGCACGTGACACACCCAATGAGATCAGGCGGTCCGCAAGAGAAAGGAGACCAAGACAGATGTTCACGTACCAGACACTGGGTGAACCTTCACTACAACCACACCACACTGTCAATACAGTCCATACATACACAACACCCTACACTCCGCCATACTCACCTTGCCAGATTCCACCACCTTTCTGGTTTTCACCTTACAACTCTTACCCCCATACACCCTACACATACACCACACCGACACTTTTGAGTTGAGTTGAAGTTTTTATTTTGAGATTTCTGAAAGTGAAATGGTTTGAAATGTCAGGAGCCACTTCTTATTTTGTCAGGGAGTGTGTGACATACACAAAAGTGTAGTCACATTTTGTTTATTATGTGTGATTTTATTGTATTGTTATGGGACTTTGTTGTGCCTTAGAATGAGCAGAGAATATATATTTTAGGAACAGACCTATTCCACCTTTTGCCACAAGGTGGCAAAAGCGCCTGGTGAGACAGGTAGTAGTAGGTGGTCACGTGACGTTCCTCCTCAGATGAACAAGGAAGAGAAACGTAACAACACAAAGCTGACTCTGTCTCCCCTTTTGTCCTGTTTTATCAGGTAAATGCTTTATTAGAACACAAAACCTGTTCTTTATCAGCTCTTTGTAACATAAAGCAAAGCTCCTCTTGGTTCTAGACCAGAAATGTCGTTTTGTATGGGTTTAATTAGTATGTAGAATCTGAGTGTAAACAGCAGATTCATGGCAGCCATTACATGCTGCTAGTCACAACGTGGCTGTTTTTGGGTTGTTTCATGTACAGTATTATGTTGCTCCCTGTAGTGTTTAATAGCTCCTGTTCTGGTGATTAATATGATTAGTACCCTTTGCATTTGGGAATGCTTTATTTTCGTTTTGTTGTTAGTCAGTTTCCTCCAATATAATGCCTTGTAATGTCTCTTTGCACTATATCCATTGTTATGCCAATGCAGTATTGAACTGTTGGGTCAAAGTGATTTCATGAGTAATGCCATTTGATGGTTATATATATAAATAAGTTCATGATATAATATGATAGCTTAAAAAGAATTAATTCTAAAAACATTATTACTGGTAGAATGCCAACGAATAAATACAGTTCATGGATACTGATAAAAACATATGGGAATATGAATATGAAAGACATGTTTATTGTGATTTTGAAGGAAATGTGTAAGAAGGAAGAAAATGAGAAAATATGGGATTATTGTGATTTTGTGAATATGTGATGATTGATTACAGTACTGAATGACTGAAAACTCTTTAAAACAAAGAAAAGAAAAGTGATTTAATGATGATTGTAAATAAACTCAGATGAACAAGGAAGAGAAACGTAACAACACAAAGCTGACTCTGTCTCCCCTTTTGTCCTGTTTTATCAGGTGAATACTGCGGAGCAGTTTTAAAAATATAATCTGTTTACATTAGCCACACTTGGGCGTGTAACACACACATCACATGGCGATCCCCGCTCTCACAAGATCCCCAATCCCCGTCTTGCACTTAATTCTAAATCGATTTATGCCATTAATATTCTCTGTAATCTGCTAAGCCTGATTGTTATTGTTCCTTGTGTTTTCACCTGTGACTAATAAACAACATTTAAATGTCTTGCATTTCTCGGCCTACAGAGCAAGAGAGAAAGAGAGAAAGAGAGAGAGAGAGAGAGAGAGAGAGACATCAACCTAGGCTACATTTGTTTGGGAATTCAGCACATACAATTTCACAGCGCCGTAGTGTTTGGAGCCAGTTACTTTAGCACTGCTCTATTTTTGACAGGGACAGTGGTAGAGGGGCAGGAAAGGTGGGAGAAAGAGAAGGGATGGCCTTGGGTCAGATTCGAACCCAGGCCAATTACTCCTTATCATTGTATTTTAATGCATTAAAGCTAAATTGATCTGAAAAGTCTAGCCAAATGATAAGGAGTAACATTTACATGTCTTGCATTTCTCTGCCTATACAGATCGAGAGGCAGAGAGAGAGAGAGAGAGAGAGAGAGAGAGAGAGAGAGAGAGAGAGAGAGAGAGAGAGAGAGAGAGAGAGAGAGAGAGAGAGAGAGAGAGAGAGAATAATGTAATCAGTATTGCTTGTCTTATTAAAAAGCCTACGTCTCGTAGAATGACACATCAGCGTAGTGAATCATCAGGATGTAAAATTGCATGCGATTTGTGACCGATTTGTGACCGTCTCACTGTCCTCACTGCCGTAACGGCGTCTTGTGAGCTTGTATATCGGCTATAGTGTAGACCCCTGGGAAACCCTGTTCAACCGACTATAGTACTGTAAGGCAGTCTTCAACAGGGGGTCCTCCAAGTCTTACTTGAACCCTAGTGGCCATATTCTGAGAACTTTAGCCAAAAATAGCAGATCTCGATTTTTTTTAAGTAGGAAAAGAAAATGGTCGTGACCCAAAAGAATGGGTCCCGACCCACTGTTTGGGAAACAGTGCTTTACACCAAGGCTGGTTGTGTTTGACGGCGTACACGCGCGCATACTGTATGTGGGCGTGTCTATGGGGCGATGTAGCATTAGGAGCGACGGAGGGTAATGCATCATGAAGGTGGCGGCAGCGCAGAAAGCATCCGCAGCATCATCACCATCAACAACCACAACGGGCTCGTATGTCTGTCGGCCCCCGCACTGGGCCTCATGATACACCGCTGGGATCGGAAATGGTGGGGGGGGGGGGCAGTCATGTTGTGTGTGGTGTTGAATTATGCTTATATCAAACATTGCAGAGATGAAAGGCTATTTGCTGCAGGAGATTTTTATTTATGTTTTTCTATTTTCACAGGCCAGCCATTGGATTTGATTTGGCCATTGCATCGGCTAACATCTGCACGCGGGCATGCGTGGAAACCCATACACCAGTGGTTCTCAAACTTTGACATTTTAAGGTCTCCCCTTAACTTTGACAGGGTACAAATGGAACCAAATGGACCCGTCACCGTCAGGGTCCATTTGGTTCCATTTGTACACTGTCAAAGTTACAGACTTGTGAGAGCCAATTTAGACCCCCATTTAGACCCCCATTAAGGGTCAATGAAATCCACTTTGAGAACCTCTGCCATACACAAGGAAGGCCTGCCCGTCAAAAGAAATGTGTCTTTTCGGTGAGTATTTGAGACAAATTTCAAAAGTGTGCCACTACAACTCTCCCACCAGAATTAAAGTGACATATTTCAGGCAGGCCTGTAAGGCCCCTTGGGGGAAGCCGTTCCACAGTGACTATCGATCACATTACTCCTACACAGCAAAATCCCCAGTGTTCAAATTTACCCTGAGGATTATATAGTGCATACTGTATGCAATTATATGAATTAAGCAGTTGGAACAATGCCAGAGCCAGCATTTTCCATTGCCTTCATAAAGATAGAGAGCCCAAGGTGATAATAAGGCATTACATCAGAATAGGCATTAAAGGAGTAGTTCACCCCCAAAATGATTTTCTTTCTATTGATTAGTCACGCCATGGAGACTAGAGTTCAATAATATTTTTAGTTTTTTTGTCGCATTCATAAGACAAAAATGTGATAACAATAAATTTACCCCCATTCGTTCCAGATGGGGACCCGTTTCGAAACGGGTCCCCATCCGGAATCAATGGGGGTAAATTTACTCGAATCAAATTTTTGTCTTAGGAATGTGACAAAAACAGATCAGCTATTTTCAAATAGCCACGGTATAAAATAGGGCTAAAGTGCATTAATGTATGTTTTATAATATAAACATCTGCAAAGTAACTAGTAACTAAAGTTTTCAAATAATTGTAGTGGAGTAAAAGTACAATATTTGGATCCGAGATGTAGTGGAGTGGAAGTAAAAGTACTGAAACTGGACTGGAAATACTCTGGTAAAGTACAAATACCTCAAAACTGTACTTAAGTACAGTACTTAAGTAAATGTACTTAGTTACTTTACCACTGGGAATAACATGTCGCCGCCCGGTGGGTGGCTATTATACTCTGCCCTCAAAATGTCATTCTGCATTCACTTACTGTACATACTATACAGTACACTCAAACCCTATGCTCCTGGCCTACCAACCTCCCCACCTGTATCCTTTATGGCTGATGCCATATGACGGCCACCATTATGTATATCCAATGAAGTCCCATTTCATGTCACTGCAGCCCACAACCATATACTCCCAGCTAATCTGTAGCAGCATGCCAGCGACATGGGAATATAAAGACCGACAATGTCAGATTGTCCCAGTCCCTTGACAAGCGGGCTGTGTCTGTGATGACAACAAGCTGTCACTCCTATAGGCCTCGGCGGGGAGTGGCCGCAAGCTGGTGTTAGCGTTGTTGTGCTTCAGCACAAAATGGACATATACAGTTAGGCAAACTATAGCGGAATACACCCATCTTTTTCCCATAAAACATGAAATAATTGTATATTAACACACTAGTTGTCAAGGTCCAAATAGACCCTTTGCGGGTCTGTTCCATATACAAATGGAACCACCCTCACAGGTCCATTTGGTTCCATTTGTGCATGCTCAGAGTTAAAAACAAACAAACTAAAGCAGTAGTTTACAATGCATGTTTCTGTCCCGGACATACCGGTACAAAGGGGTATTAAATGAGGGCATGTGGTCTAATCTGTCAAATCCTTAAAGAGGTGGTTCCAAAGTTTTGTACTTTTTCTGTTTTGTATGTGTCTATGGAGTTAACATTACTCTAACAGGCCCTTGGGTGTGGTTATAATATGCAAATATGTCTTCCCTGTGTATTTTTGGTTTCTTCCTGAAAGCTATCATAATGACAACAGATATGGGCATGGCTTACTTCAGGTGGGTGGTGCTAAGGTGAAAACCAGGTATACGTAATGAACAGGTGGGTGTGGCCACATAAAAACATAATATTAACACTTTCTGTACACTTTTTTGAAGAAAAAAAATCCTCCTTTTCTTTGGGGGGCGGGGGGGGGGGGGGGGGGGGGGGCACGGCACCCTGTCTTTAATGAATGAATGATCTTTATTCATATAAGGACAGAAAAGGACCTATCAGGTCCTTAAAAGGTTTGAGAATCACTGTATTAACATATATATATACTGGAACATAAATAGTTGGTTAAGCCTAAGCGCTATTTAGTATTTTAGTTGCCAAAGTGTTTTGACTTGGCCTATTTATTTTGGCCATCTCTGCTTTTGGCTCCAAACATCAGTATAGCTGCCAGAAGCTACCCAGTCCCAGACAGAATGTGATGGCTGATTGAGGTCTTTGGTGATTTATAATACTATATCGCTAGAATGAACTTTAAAACACTGATTGAAGACTATTGAAGACTTCATATTCTCAAGTTCACATCACAGCTGTGAGTGTGTGTGTGTGTGTGTGTGTGTGTGTGTGTGTGTGTGTGTGTGTGTGTGTGTGTGTGTGTGTGTGTGTGTGTGTGTGTGTGTGTATAAAACTTTATTCATAATCAGCACTAATGAAACAGCTGTGAAGAAGGCAATCAGGATGGAGTTAAGACATCTATTCATTACATTGTCATGTATACCACGGGACTGAATGAACACTGTGTTCCTTCACTGCAAATGCAGCCGGGTATCCCAAGACGATGGGCTTGTTTATAGGTATGGAAAAGGCACAGGTGGTGTGATCTGGCTCTCAAAACGATCAACGAAGGAGAAAGGAATCTTATGAGTGTATACATGGACAACTTCCTGGTGCTGACGTCACGCTTTGAAGGGGAAACCCTTCTAAAAGCCCATAGAGTTAACACAGAAATCGCAAATTTAATGCAATTTCTGAATAGTAAAGTATAAACTAGAAAAGAAAATTTCTACGAAATTTTAAGTGTGCCTGCAGCTCGCTAAGTCTGTGCAACCTTGTGTAGCGGTTGGTGTTAGCATTAGCGTTATATTTTTTAACATTAGCCTTTTTTGCATAAGCTTTAACATTACTGTTCTTCATATGACACCACCCACATGTCTGTACGACAAATGGTTCACGAGAAAAAGGGTCACTTCCTGTTTGGTGAGGGGCACTTCCTGTTTGGCGAAATAGGCCAGGATTAATGAATTAAAGCTGCAAGCAGCGATGACCGGGCCCTCGCAGCTCTACCCACGTCACAAGGCCAGCAGCCAATCAGAAACCAAACAGGAAGTCAGCCATTTCGACTAATTAGTGGCGTTTTGGCGCATTTTTGGCCGTTATCACGGGTCGCACTTTAACAACAGTTTTTTGAGAAAAAATTGTTTTGTGAGAAAAAAAAAGTTTTTTGAGAAGAAAAGTTTTGAGAAAAAAATTTTTTTTGAGAAAAAAAATATTTGAGAAAAAAAATTTGAGAAAAAAAAAGTAAAAAAAAAAATTGAGAAAAAAACATTTTTTGAGAATTTTTTTTTTTGAGAAAACATTTTTTTGAGAAAAAAAGATTTTGAGAAAAAAAAAATTGAGAAAAAAAAATTTGAGAAAAAAAAATTGAGAAAAAAAAATTTTTTGAGAAAAAAAAATTTTTGAGAAAAAAAAAATGTGAGAAAAAAAAAATTATGACACCAGCCGCGAGTCTGTACGACAAACGGTTCATGAGTTGTAGAGGCACTTCCTGTTTGGTGAAGGGCACTTCCTGTTATAGAGGGGGCGGGGCTTAATCAATTACAGCTCATCCCTATTGGCCGGAAAAAGACCAACATTGTGTGTGCATTTTAAAGTTTAAATCACGTTGCTAGGCAAAAGTATGGCAGAGTTATGTGGCGCCAAAATTTCTGTTTTTTTTTTCGGAGTCCCCCATTCTAAGTCAATGGGGTTTTTGGGCGTAGTTTTTTGCGAATTACATCGCAATCGTATCGCGGATCGGAAAGAAAAGTAAGAGCACACCATTCCCGGTCGAGCCGCACATTTTGATGTATATATTGCGGGGGTGGCGTAAATCGTGCGGCAGTTATTACGTGCCGAAGTTTCCCCCATTCTAAGTCAATGGGGTTTTTTGGCGTCGTTTTTTGCGAATTACGTCGCAATGGTAACGCGGATCGGAAAGAAAAGTAATAGCACCCCATTCCCGGCCGAGCCGCACGTTTTGATTGCGACCGTCAGGGAGCAGTTTACTATGAAAACCTCCACCGGCCGTCCGTCCGTCCGTCCGTCCGTACGTCACACGTCACACCTTTGCCCTGCTCATATCTCCGCATCAGTATGACATCACACCACATGTGTACACAAACCTTTGTGTACGTTGCTGTGGCAACAGTCTGTTGTTGCTGGTCTGTTAGTGTACGTTAGCAACCACCTTAGCAACCATGGTTTTACCCTAGCAACCAACTGTTTACCCTAGCAACCAACTGTTTACCATAGCAACCATGTTTTTTTACCCTAGCAACCAACTGTTTACCATAGCAACCAGATACGCAGAGCAGGGATCTCCATATATGGGCATAAACAGGTGACATCACACTGATGTCAGATACTCAGAGCAGGGATTTCTCCATAATATATGGGCATAAAAGGGATTCTGTTAGGGATCTCCATATATGGGCATACAAGGGATTCTGTTAGGGATCTCCATATATGGGCATAAAAGGGATTCTGTTAGGGATCTCCATATATGGGCATAAAAGGGATTCTGTTAGGGATCTCCATATTTGGGCATAAAAGGGATTCTGTTAGGGATCTCCATATATGGGCATAAAAGGGATTCTGTTAGGGATCTCCATATATGGGCATAAAAGGGATTCTGTTAGCTGTTAGTGATCTCCATATATGGGCATAAAAGGGGATGCTGTTAGGGATCTCCATATATGGGCATAAAAGGGATTCTGTTAGGGATCTCCATATATGGGCATGAAAGGGATTCTGTTAGGGATCTCCATATATGGGCATAAAAGGGATTGTATCCCAGATGATGCCCTGTTAGGAGATCCACACTAACAGAATCCATATATGGTCCTACCGACAGCTGCTATAAGCCAACCCTGGCGATAAGGTCTGAGTCGAAGAAATGCTTCTTTCCTGGCAAGAATTGCCCCTTTATACTGTAGGGCTCGTTTGTGTATTGTATGACATCACGCCACATCATCGGCTGAGGACTGTGTGATGTCATCATATCTCCATATATGGAGACATAAGTTGCTCATGTCCAAATATGGGCTGGTGAGGTCAGACTTAGTGTGATGCGTAGGTTATCTCCATATATGGAGATTCAACTTCAATGAGTAACCATGGCAAACTGTCAACTGCCCGTATGTCTTGATAATTGGTAAAACAAACTTTTGGCCTATTTGTGGAGATAAGCGACCAACGGTCGCTTATCTCCCGATTAGGGAGTCTTACTGGTGTATATATTGCGGCGGTGGCGTAAATCGCGCGGCACTTATTACGTGCCGAAATTCTGTCGGAACATATATATATATATATATATAAGTATGGCGGATTACAATAAGTGTTTTGCCATTGCATTGCATGGCAGGCACACTTAAATACAGCTAGCATGATCAAGAACACAAGATTGTAAAAGGCAAAAAGCATTATAATTTACTTTACCGTATCGAAATAATGATTTGTTGGCTTTAAGTCCAGTGATTTCGGTGTTAACTCTATGGGGCTTTCCCCTTCAAAGCGTGACGTCAGCACCAGGAAGTTGCTGAGAAATTGCTGAGTGGGCGGGGCGTGAATATGGCTTATTGTGGACTAGTGGAAATAAGACCATGAATGCATAAAAGCATCTGTAAGGTGACTTTTGACAGGTGATGAGGTAAGGGAGGAGTTGACTGGCAGTGGGAGGGGGTGGGATGGGGCGGAGCAGAGTGGGGGTGCAGAGGGAGGGGTGGGATGGGGCGGAGCAGAGTGGGGGGTGCAGAGGGAGGGGTGGGGTGGGGGCGGGGGGCGGGGCGGGGCGGAGCGGAGCAGAGTGGGGGTGCAGAGGGAACGACAGATAATTAAGGGGTTCTCCATCTGAGGATGGGAAAGCTTGTACCTGCATGGATTGCAGCCAAACACCAGTTTACACAGAACCACCACTCTAACCTCAATGACACTACAAGCATGCACGTACAAAACGCACGCACGCACACACACGCTCACATGCAAGAGGATTAACATTATGAATTTAAAGTAAGTAAATGGCAGAGCACACAAAGAGAGAAACAAAAGGATACTCACTACAATTACGGGTGCATGTGGTGCACTGACTGAGTAAAATGAACACAGGATTTTACAGAGACAGAGTCAGTCAGACAGAGAGAGAGAGGAGAGAGAGAGAGAGAGAGAGAGAGAGAGAGAGAGAGAGAGACTGTGTTGTATAGATAAGTGGTGTGGCCCAGTCCCCATGTCTCCCTGGGTCACAAAACTCTTTACCCCCAATCTGCTGCCGTTGTAAAAGACAACATAAGACTGTACCGGGAGGGACCTGTGGCTCAGTGGAAGGAAAGTTTGTTCGTTGGGTGCACTTACACAGTATGGTGCTGTGGTGTTCTGGCTGTCTGGCTGTCCACATTGGTCACACACCAACAGTGATGGAAGAATACCCCAGGTATTTTACTTAGGTAAAAGCAGTCTGTTGTTTCTGTCCGTGAGAGGTAAATAAAACCATGTGAAAATGACATTCATTGTGTGCTGGCTATTTCCTAATTTTTCATTATTGAACTATGCATCTTAAAAGCTTGCAGGTCTTTCTGCTTTATTGCAGTCATTTCTCTTAGGTAAAGAAGCAATGTTAAAGTTTCTTTTACAAGTAAAAGTACAAAGGCAAATTATACTTAAATGTAACAAATGTATAAGGACTCATTATACAGAATGTCCCGATGAAGCTGGGTCGGCTTGACATTCCTGATGAAGCCGGTCGACTTGACATATGACTCAAGTGCGGGCTTGAAAGAGTCCAATATTGGGCGTCTGGGGAATCACCATGGGGAGAGAGTTCCAGAGGGCAGGGGCTGCCACACTGAAAGCTCTATCGCCGAGGGTATCGATGGGAGGGATGTGGAGGAGCCCCAAGTCAGAAGACCTCAGGTTCCAAGCTGGGGAGTACGGTAATCCTCAAGGAGGTCTGACAGGTTCCGTGGGGCTAAGGCATGGACATTTTGTACTAGAATAGACCCCTAAGTCTGACTCATCCAAAAATCAGTCACGCAAATGTTTTGACGTCAGCGAAACATCATGGGGCAACCATGATCATTAAATGAATCTCTCACTCCGAAAGGTCAAACATTTTCATGGAAGGGATTGTGTGTCTCTGTGTGTCTACAAAAGTACAATATTTGTCTCTGAGATGTAGTGGAGTAGAAGTAAAAGTACTGGATATTGGAAATACTGTACTCAAGTAAAATACAAATACCTCAGGATCCTACTTAAGTACAGTACTTAAGTAAATGTACTTAGTTACTTTACACCACTTGGCGTCTGTCAGAATGACTTAGTGATGCCACAGTAATTCTGAGCAGTTCCCTCCCTCGCCACCGTCACCTCTGTCAGCCCTGACGAGTGACAAGACAGTGGTGTGGCAGAGGGACACCGTGAAGACGTGCACGTGTGTGTGTGTGTGCGTGTGCGTGTGCGTGTGCGTGTGTGTGTGTGTGTGTGAGAAGGCGAAAGAACTCGGAGCAAGGCGCATGTGACATGGAGAAAGAGACTTGTGTTGTGTGTTAAGGCATGTTTTCACTACAGTTCCGGAATTTTTCCTGCAAAATAATTAGCATAATGATTTTCAACTTGCCGGGAGTTTTGTTTTTTGGGTGTTTTCACATAAGCAAAAATGCTGGCATAGCCATAAAATACCTCGGTTTCACTAAACCGACTTTGCGAGAGAACTAAGCAACCAGGTGTACGAAAATAATCCCCAAAAAGTGATATTATCTAAGCCACACGAGCACTTTAAAACTACACGCATCGCCACATCAGCTAATTGAAAATTACCGATCTACAAGCTCACAACAATAAAACGAAACCAGCAACTATCATATACAAGCAACTTTACGGAAATGAAGCCCAGAGTCGCTTATAATTAGCAGACATGGCAACACTTGGACTGAAAGACCTAAAAAAAAAAAAGAAAGAAAAAAAAGAAAAACACTCTCCTGTCTCCCCAGTTCGGTGCGTTTACTGCGGTGGCATCGGTGCCTCTCTCTCTCTCTCTCTCTCACTCTGAACGCTACAAATGGATTTAACTAAACAAAATATTCTTCATGCTCAGCAACAACAACACATAAGGTCCGTTCAAAAAGGATCTAATGCAACGTGTTGCACCTGTGGCTGTGGGCTTTAGATTAGCTGTGGACTCGCACTCGCTCGCTGGAAGAGGTTCCAAAAGGAGCTACCGTTGAGAAATCATTGCACTTTTGCAGGCAGCCAGCCATGGTCACAATGCGACTCTACTCTTACTCTATAGCCTAAATAATTATATCCCTAATGCAAGGTGAAGCTGTATTTTATTTCTACTGTATATCCCATTCACATTCAGATCGTTTTCAATCCCAAATACAATGCTTTAACTGTTATCATTGGCTCCTTACGCACCTGCTTGTCAAAAAACCGTCAAAAATAACGGTATGCGTTTTCACAGAAGGGAAATTTGTATTCTCACGGTAATTTCCACAAAAATTACTAGGTATTTTGCCGTCAAATTTAGGACCCCAAAACTCCCGGAAGACAAAATAAGGGGCCGTTTTCACATGGCGTGAATTTCAAAATTGCCGTCATTTTTGAAGAAACTTCCAGAAGTTTTGCTCAATGAAAACGGGGCTTAATTTTGTGCATGCGGACAAAGGACAATACAAATGGACGTGTGGACAGACAGGAATCCCTGAAACAGATGTCATGTCACATTAAGATGTGCCGGTCCCTTGGTCAGACAGTCATACACATTGGTCAGACTCAGACAGGATTTTCTACATTTCGCTAATATTTGGGCATGGTTTACTGGTGCCACTAAAAAAAAATCTGCCATTATTTTTCCCATAGACTTTCACAAAGATATTTATAACAATTATTTTAAGCCTAGAATGAAGCCATCAAGGATCCTGGTGAATCAGGGCCATTTAACCTTTGATTCTGTAAAAAAGAAAAAAAAGAAAAAAACACTAAACAAAGGGTATTTATTAAAGTATGTTTATGTTAATGTTTAATTTTTATTTACACAGAATCAAAGCTTTTATGGTCATGATTCAACATGGGATACTGGATGGCTTGATTCTAGGCTTAAAATAATTGATATAAATATTTTTGTAAATGAAAAAATAAATACATTAATTAAGAAATAGTGGCACCAGAAAACCACGTCCACTGCTATTATAATGTTTACTGGCTCAGTTTGAGTCCTCTACTGCTGAGCGGGATGTTTGAGGTCAACTATCCACTTAACCTGAGCTTGAGAATGACTGAGGGTATCATATTAGTTGCACATTAGTTATTAGTTGTTACAGTTAAGCCTCATCGTAACCCTACACTGAGAAAAAACATTTGTGGTGATGCCTATACGGTTTTTGATAACACCAATGACATACAGTACCGTACTTGGTATCCCTGAACCCTGCTTCCTATTAAATACATATCGTCACTGTCGGGCAGAAACCTTGTATCTCCCAAGTTTCAAATCTGTACATTTCTTCGCAAAGTAAAGCATTACTTCATCACACAAGGCCGTCGCACAAAAGTAGTGAAAATAGCTGATCTACAAGCACACAACGCCTGTGTGCTTGTCGATCGGGCTATTTTCACTAGTTATAATCATTTTTAAAATGATAGATACAAAACAAACGGTTTTGGACATACAAGGTTTCCACCCGACAACGATATGATCTTCCGAACTAGGAAAAAATTAAGTGAAAGGTGTTCAAGCAGTAGCGGAACTAGCCCCCGGCGTGCCCCGATGCGAGATTTTCACCAAGTGCCCCCCCCCCCC
This sequence comes from Nannobrachium achirus, assembly GCF_963921795.1. Taxonomy (NCBI): domain Eukaryota; kingdom Metazoa; phylum Chordata; class Actinopteri; order Myctophiformes; family Myctophidae; genus Nannobrachium; species Nannobrachium achirus. Next base: position 26,834,863 of record NC_137813.1, on the reverse strand, counting down.
CCCCCCCCCCCCCGCAAGCACAAATGCGGGACACCAGGCTCCAACAGAAGCTCGCTCCAACACGCTCGCCATCTAATGTCTTCATGACAATATGTAGCCCAACCAACTTTCTAGTGTCTCACTGTCTCCATCTCTCTCTGGAAGAGGTTGCACATATGATATAACTCCTCCACAGCAGTGAGACACTCCAACACAACCACTCTGACATTAGTCTTCACACTACAAACATCACCATGCCGTTTTTTCCAAAACAGCATTATAAATGTCATCCATTAAGAAAAGTAAGCCTACATTAATGACAGCACACAGTTTAATTGACAGCGATGCATCACTGCAAACCAGCATTATTTATATTAATTACTTAAACTCACCTGCTAAAGAAAGGAGGAGGACAACAACAACAACAACAACAGCAGTTGGGCACGTTTTGTTCCATATTCCACATTAGGTTTCAGAGAGCATGTAAATATTAACTGTTGCCCCAAAGTCTTGTGTTGAAAACTTTATATTCCATAATGCCCGAGTGTCAGAACGTCTCTTCAGCCTGTGTTCCGTCAGCAGCACTAAGGGGCCCTATAGAGTTTCCAGGAAGCTGCTTCCTGTCATACCAGTGGGCATTTCAAAACAAGAGCATTGTATTGGATACTAGAGATCGCGCCTGCTCCCGCAGGCGCTCACAGCTACGTTGCAGCAGTGATCCACCCACATCCATCCATCCATCCACATCCATCCATCCATCCACATCCATCCATCCACGCATCCATCCATCCATCCATCCACATCCATCCATCCATCCACATCCATCCATCCATCCACATCCATCCACATCCATCCATCCATCCATCCATCCATCCACATACATGCATCCATCCACTTCCATCCATCCATCCACATCCATCCATCCATCCACATCCATCCATCCATCTCCATCCAACCGTCCATCCACATCCATCCATCCATCCATCCATCCATCCATCCATCCATCCATCCATCCATTCACATCCATCCATCCATCCATCCATGCATCCATCCATCCATCCATCCATCCATCCATGCATCATCCATCCATCCATCCATCCATCCATCCATCCATCCACATCCATGCATCCATCCATGCATCCATCCATCCATCCACATCCATCCATTCACATCCATCCATCCATCCATCCACATCCATCACTTACTGTACCCGACTGTAGCGTATTGTACTGTACTTTGCTGTACTCTACTGTACCCGACTGTACCGTATTGTACTGTACTTTGCTGTACTCTACTGTACCCGACTGTAACTGTATTGTACTGTACTTTGCTGTACTCTACTGTACCCGACTGTACCGTATTGTACCGTACCTGACTGTACTGTACGCGGACTGTACCGTACTGTACTGTACCCGACTGTACCGTACTGTACTGTACCCGACTGTACCGTACTGTACTGTACCCGACTGTACCTGACTGTACTGTACCCGACTGTATCTTATCGTATTGTACCGTACCTCTCTCTCTCTCTCTCTCTCTCTCTCTCTCCCCCTATTCAGCTGACCCCCCCCTTCCCTCTTGTAACCTGAGACTCTGGTGATGATAATGACACATTGCCCTACAGAGGATTGCGCAATAGGTATTGCGAAATAACCATACAAACACAAACTGTACGGTAAATATGCATTTTGAAAACATGAAATGTTGACAGCGCAAAGCGTCCAGGTTAGTCTGTCCTGGTGGGTATGTTTATGAGAGGTGTTGTCAGATATTGTAGATGTAGATACAGATACAGATTTGAAGTGTGTCGCACCATTGGAATGTTGCTTGCTGGAGTGTATGATGCTGATTTGTAACGTGATCATTCACCACATGTTTTATTTTTGAAATGATAGCAGCCTACTACAGGAAATAGAAGCAGCAGACACTCACTGTCACACTGGATAGAACAGCGGCTCCGACCGTCTGTATACATTGTTATTAGAAGTAGTTTTTTTTTCTCCTCCGACTTGCGTGTGCCCCTGAACGCCACAGGCTCCAATGCGCATGCATCGGCAGCATTGCCCTAATTACGCCCCTGTGTTCAAGTGCCTTGCTTTCAATGCAATTCTAGAATAATGATGACTTTAGAAATGTATTGCACCAACAGATGCCTGAATTACATAACAATCCATTTACTCTACACTGCCCATATATCTCACAATGAAAGACAGATAAAAAGTCAATGTAAAAGCTGGGAACTCAAATGATCCTATATTTTTGCACAACCAGCATAAACGCAGTTCCATCGACTCAAAGATTAACCTACTGTAAAAAAGAAAATGATTACTGGTTTTATAATCCCTGGAGAGGGAATTGCATAATGGTCCAACTTCAACATAATCTACAACCTCCGTGGCCTTGAGGTACAGCCATCTGACCTCTAACTGCTCCAGTGGAGCTCAACCGCAGCCAGAAGTACCACTGTGGTCGTCCTGGGCAGCTGCCAATGTAAATATGTGATCACAGCAGGCAGCCGCAGACATTGTGGGAAAATGAGCGAGGAAGACACGCCTCCCTTGATAAATGCTCCTACCTGTACCTTTATTATCCCAAGGGGGAAAATCAGCCGCCCGGAGGCAGAAAAACAGTTTAAGGTTATTTATAAAGTTACAGAGAAGTATGAAAGGAGTGTACAGTGTACACAGTAAAAGAGCAAGGTACACCAAAAAAAAGAGAAAGAAGAATATATAGGCCTACATAAAGTCTCAAAACAGTCAATGCTCAAAAGTGTATACAGTAATAGCAATACCTATCAATACAGTGTCAAACAAAAGTGTCCCATAACAGTCAATGCTAGTCAGTGCTTCCTGATTTTTTACATGTTTTAAAATAGTTTTGCCTAAAATGACATGTCAAAAATAGGGATTGATTATTAATCAATTATTTCATTTGGTCGATTAACTGTTGTACCCCTAAAATAAGCATCAAAACATAATTTGTAGATTGGACACACACACGCACGCACGCACGCACGCATGCACGCACATACACACACACACACACACACACACAAGTTTCCACATAGCTGCCTGCTCCATCAATCACAGAGCAGGCTGTGGCTTAACCAGCGGATGTGAATTAAACACAGTAATCCTTTAGGCAGACAAACATATCACTCTCCAAACACACACACAGAACACACGCAGATAGTTAGATCAATCCGCCAGTCCACACCTCAGCCTGCTGTACAATCAGCTATAATTAGGTGGTTATGTGATGGGATGACTGGTGGTGCCTGACAATGGAGATTAGACCCAGGTGCAAGAGAGAGAGAGAGAGAGAGAGAGAGAGAGAGGAGAGAAGAGAGAGAGAGAGAGAGAGAGAGAGAGAGAGAGAGAGAGAGAGAGAGAGAGAGAGAGAGAGCGAGCTTGTGCATGCATGCACTTCTGTTGTAACACCTGAGCTTACTGTGTCAAAGCACCTGGATAAAATGTGATGCTGCACAAAAATACATGCGTGCACACACGCAAGCACGCACGCACACACACAGAGACTACACACAACTAGGGATGGGACGATATGAAAAATGTCATATCACGATTATTGTGACAAAAGAAATCACGATTTACGATATTAACGCGATAATCAAAATCCATTATCCTGGTGTGGAAAATTTGCCAAAAATAGCAGATCTACAAGCTCACAACGCGTCGCATTGGGACGCGTTGTGAGCTTGTAAATCGGCTATTTTTTGGCAAAGACATTTAATAAAAAAGACAGTGTAATATAAGTACCTTTTACCAATTATAGGGGGTTTAAATGGTCCCAGATATGCAGCTCGGCAAATAAAAGCTGAACTGATCCCAGTGCATGATGGAGGACGATATCACAATAAATTAAATCTCCACGATACGATTATTGTGAGTGTTTTTTATCATGATAAAGGCTAATATCGCGTATCGTCCCATCCCTACACACAACTACACATCTGTTCTACTCATGTCTGCTCTCTGTACATCTTACAGGTGTAAACTGGCAGAGCGATGGTGTATGTATGCAGTATGTTGGGAAGCTTCTGTACACAACGGACAGACAGACGGACGGACAAACACTGTACACTGCATACGCGCAAACACAAGCGTTACTAATGGGCAAAGAATTACAGCAGCAGAAGCTCAAACATTATCACCAGAGGTGTTGGAATGATGCACTGAGAGACAGAGCCAGAGAGAGAGAGCCAGAGAGAGAGAGAGAGAGAGAGAGAGAGAGAGAGAGAGAGAGAGAGAGAGGGAGAGAGAGAGAGAGAGAGAGAGAGAGAGAGAGAGAGAGCCTATACCGAAGTCACCAAGACGAATCAATGTACCTTTACTCTGCTCTGGTGAATTACATGATTTTGTTCCTGCGCTGGAATTTAATTCAATTTAAGGGGCATCCGGGCGGCGCAACCCACCACTGGGGTTTGAGTGGAGACTAGGGTTGGGACGCGAATGGCCTGGTTTGGCCCCGTTCAACAGGGACTCCAAGAAATTAAACTGGGCTAGCGCTGTTCCTTCACACCACCTTCCCAGTGAAACTCCTCACTGTCAGGTGAAAAGCAGCAGCTGGAATGTCTATGAGGAGCTGTGGTTGGTTATATGTCTACACCAATTGGTGTAGACATATAACTCCAACCATTGGTGTAGATAAAGCAATGCAGATGTTTAACAATAATTTAACTTGAGAGGGTAAAATGGTTTCATTTTACACTCTTCAAGATCTATAAGGGTCCATTTGGTTACAGACTCTCCGTCATTTCACTGGGGAACACCTGGGACCCCCTCAAGGACCACTGGTGGTCCCAGTTGAGAACTGGTCTGTGGTCTACACCCTCTCCAGGCTATACCAAAGAGTAGGGGCTGGCAGTGACATAGACTGTACATAGACTAAAACGTGTACAGTATTTAGGGTCTTTTTTGTGTTTGTGTGTGTGAGACAGTGGCCTCCTGCTGGGTGCACTGGTGGTGACTCATGCTTCCAGGAAGAGGAGAGAGAGAGAGAGAGAGAGAGAGAGAGAGAGAGAGAGAGAGAGAGAGAGAGAGAGAGAGAGAGATGGAGATAAGGGACACACCTGAAATGCTGCTGTGCTTGATTTTTAATCCAGGGGTCTTCAATGTTTTCAGGCCAAGGACCCCTTAGCTCTGATAGAGATGAAGCAGGGACCCCCACTACATATTGTATAGGTTGGATTAATGTGTACTTTCATATATATTTAACCACTTGAACTGTCAATACCTACTACCTTCTTTTCCCTTTTTTTATTCTACGCCAAATAAATAGCCGATCTACAAGCTCACAACGCCTCGCAGCGTGAGGTGTTGTGAGCTTGTAGATCCGCTTTTTTTTTGGGCTAATGTTCAACTAAGAATAGGGATGCTAGGGTTCAAGTGATCAAACATGATCACACAAAGATTTGACGGACCTCCTGTAGTAACTCTGAGGACCCCCTAGGGGTCCCGGACCCCCTGTTGAAGACCTGTGTTTTAACGCATTAAGACACTGAAAAATACCTAAAAATGTCTTCTAAATCCAAATGGTTTTCTGAAAAACATATGTTTCTTTATCTGTGGTGCTAAAAGTTTTTAATGTCAAGCAAGGACCCCTATTTGACCGCGGACCCCCCATCTCAAACCCAGAGAAAAAGATTTGAGTTACAATGTTCACTTTAAAAATACACAATATTCAAAGATTTGCACAAATTGTCACGATTTCTTCATTCTTTGCCGGAATACGGTAGTTTCATTTCACCCCTTTGGTCGTGCATTTCTCTCTTGCGCAACTGAAGATCTCCACCTCGTCATAGAATATCCCACCCACCCCAAACACACGCACGCACGCACGCACGCACGCACGCACGCGCACACACACACACACACACACACACACACACACACACACACACACACACACACACACACACACACACACACACACACACACACACACACACACACACACACACACACACACACACACAGCCACTTTGCAGAGCACAAACCGCTCGTTTCGCATAACTGAATAAATCTAGTGTTCGACTCACTGCAGCCATGCTAGAGCCCCCTCCCCTTCTCTCTCTTTCTCTCTCTCTCTCTCTCTCTCTCTCTCTCTCTCTCTCTCTCTCCTCCTGCACCACACCCCGTTTATTTCCTCCACCTCCATCTGTCCCTCGCTCCTCTTGTGTGTCATTCTTCTTACGGTGCTCTTTCCCTCCGTTCACTCTTCTCTCTCTCTCTCTCTCTCTCTCTCTCTCTCTCTCTACCACCCTGTTACTTTCAGGTCATTGTGAGCTGCCAGCACAAAAAAGCTCCAAATGCCCTCTCTCCTTCCCTGTAGTGAGGCACAATGCTGGCCCTCACACAGGCTAGACTGGAAGTGTGTGTGTGTGTGTGTGTGTGTGTGTGTGTGTGTGTGTGTGTGTGTGTGTGTGTGTGTGTGTGTGTGTGTGTGTGTGTGTGTGTGTGTGTGTGTGTGCGTGCGTGTGCGTGCAGTATGCATGATCATAACTGTGTGCAATATTGTTTCATTCAATTTGCGCCCTCTGTATATCCAAAGTGAATGTACCTACGTAGATAACAGACAATAAAAAGCCATTTCATTGTCACCAGATATATTGTGTCTTTTAACCTGTTGAACCAATGTACCTCTAAGAATTAAATTAAATATTCAATAAATCAATGAAGGCTTTGACCTGAGGCCGATTCTACAAATGTCTTCTAAATCCTAAAAACATATGGTGCTATATATTTGGCTTTGCTATATATATGGGTAAAAGACCATATTATTATAGGCCCTACTAGTAAGACGCCACATGGCGACAAGCGACCACGCCCCAAAGGGCGTGATGTGGACATCAGGTATGTGGACATCAGGGATCTCCATATGGGCATAAAAGGGAGTTGTTCCCCTGGCATCCTAGGGATCTCCATATCTCCATATATGGGCATAAAAGGGATTTGTACCCCCTGACATCACAGGGATCTCTCTAACAGGGCATCATCAGTATTGATGACATCAGGGAACTCCATATATGGGCATAAAAGGGATTCTGTTAGTGTGACATCACAGTGAAGCCAGAGTGTGAAGTCAGAGCGGCAAACCCATTCTGGTAGAGTGGTTCCCCTGACATCACAGTGACATCAGAGCTTGATGACATCACGATGACACATTTTTACGGTCTATGGGTTTGCCCATCGACCGTTTCTCATGGTAAACTGTGACCTTCGGTCGCAACAAGCCTGAACACAATCTAAAGATTGATCATTCAAATATACATGCTCTGAAAAATGCTGCCTCTGCTCTATAATTTAGCTAGGCTGGGAGATAACAGTGGGGAGAGTAAAACCTACATGATCTGAAATAATAGCGAAAACACTACAAATGTTCCTCATTTTGCTGGGGGTCCCAGAACCCCACAACTAACCTACTGAATCTATGGATCTAGTTAACATTCAGTAACACTTGGTTTGGAAATAAATGGTGCACACTACCCAGTCAAATCCTCAGTATTAATACGTATATCTATAACTGAGAGTGTACAAATGTAACCAACCATTCTGGGTCCATTTGGATCCATTTGCACACTCTGACTGTGTACAGAGAAGAGCTTTCGATGATGAAGTGTTTGTGGTCAACTGGATCGTTGTCAACCACATAATCACAACATCCCTGGATCGATTTCCGTCCCAGACCTGTGTGTGTGTGTGTGTGTGTGTGTGTGTGTGTGTGTGTGTGTGTGTGTGTGTGTGTGTGTGTGTGTGTGTGTGTGTGTGTGTGTGTGTGTGTGTGTGTGTGTGTGTGTGTGTGTGTGCGTGCGTGCGCGTGTGTGCGTGTGTGTGCGTGTGTGTGTCCTTCCCCTTGCCTCTGCCCTCAGTTGCCTATGTCTCTCCCATCCCACCAATGAAGGAAAAACTGCCTGAAAAACCATCCACCAAATAAGTGTGCTGGCGCACTGGGCTGGCGCAGAGTTAAAGCTCCTGCTCACCACTGCAGACACGAGGAGTTGTAATCCTCCATGGTGCCTCTGGCTAGGCCTGCTTTAATGAACACAACTGGCCATTTGTCCCTGCACCATAGCGCCTCCTACAGGGCGGCTGGCAATGGTGTAAAGTAATTAAGTACATCTAGCCTACTTAAATACTGTACTTAAGATATTTGCACTTTACTTGAGTATTGCCAATTTCGAATACTTTTACGCCACTACATCTCAGATCCAAATATTGTACTTTTACTCCACTACATTTTATTGAAAACTTACCAGTCACTATACTGCGCTTGAGGTGTTCCTTTTTACTGACACCAGGTTTAAAATAATAATTGAATACACAGAATATCAATACGAAGCAACTGAAAAACATGATATTTCAATGGTAGTGGATGGAGAGAAAGTATTTTTGTCCAACCAAGAAACAGCAACCAATGGGTGCGAAGAGGGGCAGAACCATGGGCGGGACTTGACAAAGGGTCAATTGGGGGCGAGTGCCAATCTAAATCTCACACACACACACACACACACACACACACACACACACACACACACACACACACACACACACACACACACACACACACACACACACACACACACACACACACAAACCCTCCCACCCACCCTGTGGTAGAGCCTCACTCTCCTGAACAACAGCCTGGGGCCATCACATCACACTGAGAAGGGGAGGGGGGGGGGGGGGATATGAGTGATCACAGGTATTGAATGATTGCTATAAAGGGGTCAGAGTTCACCGAAACACAATTACCAGTTGCCTCTCCCCGTGCGGGCACTTCATTATTCTTGGAGCGGAGCCGGACAGCTTGCTCTCAGCACTGGCCAGAGACCTGCCAATATCAGCACTGACAAGATGAATTTGGATAGAAAGCTGCAGGGTGGGTGGGGGGAGGCCATTCTTAGTTGACATTTGACTTATTTGACAGGGGTGCAAGATAAGGATGAAGTGGGTTGGAGGTGGCAGATGCTGTACACAGTAAAACCCCTAGGGCTGTATTTTGATTGTCTTAAGTACCAGCTCTTATGCCTTAACTTAAAGGCCTGTCCATACTGTCTCCGACCACCGAACCTTTCATCGGAGACTTCCGACTTTCTGACGTGCAGCTTTCAGAACTCTAATTCAGGGTAATGCTTTTCAGAAGATGCAAGTGACGTCATTTTGTAGTTGAACCGGACCTTTCCGCTGAAAGGTTCAGTGGTCGGAGACAGTATGAACAGGCCTTTAAGTTAAGACAAAAAGCTGGTACTTAAAACAATCAAAATAGAGCCCCTAGTGTTAATGTAAGTCTGAGAGTGTATAAATGTAGTCAATTTGCTCACTCTTAGAATTAAATGAACACTTGGGATTTGACTATGTCTATGTGTGCACATGCGTGAATGCACACTTTAAGGTGTGACATATTGATGAAAAGAAAGCGGCAAGAAACCTGTCAGCACATTTAAACACCCTTGACAGCTAATTTGCTGCCAGCTGTCCTCAACGCACATTTACATTAAGAGTACAGATCATTTTGCAGATGCTACAGTAATTTGGGTCCAGTGCTCCAGATCTAAGTTCAACAACATTACAAGTATGATCCAACAGTTACTTGTGCGAGGCTCAATGTCACATGCACAGGGGCGTCACAAGGGGGGGGGAGTGGAACTACTTTTTTACTTTACTTTACTAGGAAATGTGTGCAAATCTTTGAATATAATTATGTATTTTGCTTCTGGGGTGGTCGCTGGAACAAAATATTTGTGGCCAAATACATATCATTTTGGGGTCCTTCACGTGAAAAGGGTGGAGCACCACTGACATAGAAACAGGTTTTTCAAAAAACCTTAGAAGGATTTGAAATATTCAAAGACTTGCACAAATGTTCACGATTTTTCAAAAATAGCAGATCTACAAGCTCGCAGCGCGGCACTCGGTGCCGCGCTGTGAGCTTGTAGATCTGCTATTTTTCAACAGTTGAAGCACAAAATGTGGGTGAATCCTTGTACCCAGGGCCCAGAATTTGGTGTGACACCCCTGCACATGCATGCCTGCACAATAAATGTTACAACTATTCTGGTGACTGTAGAGAAAATGGCAGGAGCATAAAACATGATAGCATTAGTCAGCCTGATAATGATCAGGCTGGATAATGCCTGCAGGCTAAAAACACAAAAAAGCTTCCTGGATCAACCACGTTGGTCCTTCAGACAGCCTGAGAGGTCATTACTTTGGGCAAGAGGACTTAAACTTTGATTCACTTATTCATGTCACTTTGTGTCAATATCTTGATATTTTACAAAGTCTTCATCGCAGCCACGAAGATGTCATTTAAAAGAAAAGAGCCTGTCCTTGTGTCTCAGAGGTAAAGTGAGCTACATCTACTGCACATCAAGAGAAAGCCCTAGAATGGTTGGCGTTGGCTGTATCAGACATTTAGCTGGATGTGGTGGTGTGTTGTTTGTAGGGTGCCATTAGTCTGTAAGGAGACTAATGGAGAGAAGAGGAGCTTGTGTGGCCAGCAGTGAATGAGGCACATTTTCTCCAAACAAAACAATTTAGAGGTGTTGGTTCATGACGTAACAGCTGAAAATAGATGATCATCAAAGCCTGAGCACATGCATGATGGGGGTTAGTGTGTGTGTGTGTGTGTGTGTGTGTGTGTGTGTGTGTGTGTGTGTGTGTGTGTGTGTGTGTGTGTGTGTGTGTGTGTGTGTGTGTGTGTGTGTGTGTGTGTGTGTGTGTGTTCACTCACAATGACACAACTACAGGATAGCCCTCAAGTATTCTTGCTCTTGTGCCCTGGGCCAGTTCAGGACCATGGACAGCGTTAAGCAATGGATAACACATTCCCAGTTCCGAAGAGGAACAGCGAAGGGAACTTTAAACAATAATTCCTTGAACTGAAGAAATACTGTCTGAAGCCATAAATGATTATGTCATGGTTCAACATCAGCAATTATTTTATTTAAGGGTTAAATGCGCTAATGCTCTGGAGTCTGGGCCAGCGAATCTTGACTTATATGATGGTCATTTCTGTTTAGTGTTTGTACTTTAAATGCTACCAATTCCCTTTGCATCCATGTTATACTAAGGAGGCAAACATGGGCATAACTCAAATCAATTGGGCTGCAGGCCATCATACACAAGCAACACCTGATCTCTCTCTCTCTCTCTCTCTCTCTCTCTCTCTCTCTCTCTCTCTCTCTCTCTCTCTCTCTCTCTCTCTCTCTCTCTCTCTCTAAATAATTGTTGCAATATCATGCCCTTGGACAACCAGGTAAAAGCATGCGATAGCCTAAATACCTGTCCTTAAAAAAGATTAAACTTACCTTGACTGTCATCAAAAAGGTGTGTCCAGGATTAACCGAGCCAAACAGGCGAGGTTCGCCTTCAGAAAAAAAAAAAAAAAAAAAAAAAAAAAACTACGAGTCTGAAAAATCAATATCCACTGTTCGCAAATCGAGTCAGTTCGTCCGACGGCATCATTTCGGGGAGAAAGAGAAGAAACGGACAAATATTGGGTTGCTCCGTTTATGCGGCGCGATGGCCGGTTCCCTGCTGGGAGATCCTGCGTGTTGCTGTGCACATTTCGTAGAGTGCTATCTGTCTGTCGCTGATGGCTCTCAAACTGCAATTTCTCGTGTTTTTTTTTTACTTAGAAGTTTCACGTATATTGCAGCGCACAGGCCTCCCGAAAACAACAGGAGTGAGACAGAAAATGTCAAACGCTACACGTTTCCCAGTTTGAATTCCACTTTAAGATTGCATGCGCTGCGATGCGCAAATGGCATTTGGAAATATATTATATATTTATATTATACCTCCATCACGTTGAAAGAGCCACTAGAAGAAGAAAAGAACAATTGGATGTCTGACCTGGCGTATGTTTTCAGCCTCACGTCTTTCTTTTTCTGTTCCCACTTCTCCAGCGTGAAAAACATTCACTGGCAAAATTCGGAGTGCAACTTAGAATTCCCAAATGTTGTATCCAAATGGCGCGCCTGCCACGTCTTCAAAAGCACCGACAAGAGAGTTAGCCGCATCCATGGCGATAACAACGTGTCTATGAAAGGTAGATCATATTTAGGTTTCACTTCACAATGCACCCAGTTGTCTTCTCAACAGAACACGGAATGGAAGCGCGTACAGCCGAGCCAACCATTCCAGAGCCAAATAATCCACAGAGGATATCATACACCCGAGCACTGCTTGGACAAATGAGCACCCAGGGAAGATCAAAATCTGCTCCACTTCTTTTTTTGGACAGCGCAAGCAGAAATCACTGGAGCTTTTTTCTATTCCAATACACAGCAGCTTCACACAGGCTGGAGTGTGCGGCGCGTCATGAAGCCGGAGCTCAGCAACAAACCATAGAGTTCTGTCTGTCTGTGGCACGGGAGCGGAAAGCGCGACGAACGCAGGAGCGCGCGCGCGGCGAGAGAGAGAGAGAGAGAGAAAGAGAGGGGGAGAGAGAAAGAGAAAGAGAGAGGGGGTGGGGGGCTATGGGGGGGCTATAAAAGCTCACCTGGGCCACTCAGCGGAATCGTGTTGATGCATGGAGTGCATGAACAGGAGTGTGTGTGTGTGTGTGTGTGTGTGTGTGTGTGTGTGTGTGTGTGTGTGTGTATGTGCGTGCGCGTGTGTTCGTATGCGTGCGTGTGCGTGTGCGTGTGCGTGTGTGTGTGTGTGTGTGAGCACGTGGACCAAATTCGTTCGGCCATTCTCTCGGGTCTCCTAGACTGCGTGCCGCGTCAGATCGGATCAAGACGGCACGGCTGCAGGAGAATGCGCTAAAAGGGAGGAATGGGGGATTCGATCTTTCATGGACGACGCCGGTTCATTCTACAGGCCAGTGCACAGCATGCACAGCACGCAGCGCAGCACAGAGGGCTGAACCAGCATGGGACAGGACAGGACAGCATAAGGAGGACGCGCGCGCACCACACACGTGCGAGTCACAGGCGAACGCACAAGCGCAGCATGGATGCAAGAGACAAATGCATGACCAACTGTCATCGAAACGGGGGGGGGGGGGGGGGTTTGGTAGCAGCGAGAATGATGGTGGCAACACATATATAATCTGTAGGCTATAGCCAGTGGTGGGAAAAGTAGGTTACTCAGGTGTTTTACTCAAGTCAAAGTAGCAATAGGCTATACTACAATATTAAAACAATAATAATAACTCTGTTACAAGCACAACAAAATGTTACAAGCTCACAACGCCTCGCACGATCTTGTTATAAAACAGGGCTGAAGTGGTTAATGTAAGTTTTATAATATTATATCTGCTAGGAACTAAAGTTTTCATAATTGTAGTGGAGTAAAAGTACAATATTTGGATCTGATCTGTAGGTGGAGTAGAAGTAAAAGTAGGATATTGGAAATTGGAAATACTCAAGTAAAATACAAATATCTCAAAATTGTACTTGTTCAACATTGAACTACAGTATGTCATTAATATACCTTTAAGTTGTTATGTGGAAATAAGAAAAAAGTCGCCCCCTCCCTTCTGTGTTGCCTATAGAACTGGAGGATTGATTTGGGGGGGTTGGCTTGCAAGCCAACCCCCCAAATCAATCAGTACTTTGCAATGCAAAGTACACCGTGATGACATCATCACATAACAACTCAAAGGTATATTAATGAGATAGTATCAATGTTGAAAATGGGTGGTTCTCCCCTTTAAGTAAATGTACTAAGTTAAAGTTACTTTCCACCACTGGTGTTTGGTAGACCTGGAGTAGTGAGAATGATATTGGCAACACATAATCTGTATAGCTACAGGCACATACTCGCACAGACGCACACTCTCCCAAAATGACATTGACCTGAAGAAGGACGCCAGCACACACACACACACACACACACACACACACACACACACACACACACACACACACACACACACACACACACACACACACACACACACACACACACACACACACGCGATTAATTAAACTCTTGAGAGTGTACACATTCAACCAAGTGGAGTTAGTGGACCCAATCTGGTTCCATTTGTATACACTCTCGGAGCTAAATGGGTGAATGAACACTGAGGATTTTATTGTGCGCCCCTCAGCCTCAACCTGCTCGCACAGTCCTGTAAATCAAGCCCACACCCCATGGTGAAGTTTTCAGCACCTTGGACAACGCCACTGTGATGTCTGAGCCTTTGGCGGTGGAACAATGAATGGGCTCTTTGCAAAGCAGCCAGATTGGGAAGAAATTGGATCTTATAGGCTAGTTCAGGTCAGGGGTCTTCAACTTTTTCAGGCCATAGACCCCTTAGATGAAGCAGGGACCCCAACAACCTTTTCATAGATTCCATATAGTTTCATTGTTTGACAGCACCATCATTAGTGTACTGTATTTTGGATTCATGTCCATTTGTATTTTTCAGATATTTAACTACTTGAACCATCCATACTTAATAAACTTGACCTTTCACGCAGTACTTGGTCTGCTCTTTTTCCCCTCTACATAAAACCTTGCAGCGCAAGGCGTTGTGAGCTTGTAGATCTGCTATTTCTGGCCAAAGTTCTCAGGATATGGACGCTAGGGTTTAAGTGGTTAATATTAAAAAAGAAGAAAAGGGTTTCTATCACACAAAGATTTTGTTGAAGACCCTTGTCCTATGCCTTACCAACGATTCTGATTAAGGCTCTGTTCCGTTTAGTGTAGCACAGTGGTTCTTAAACGTTTTGATTTCAAAGTATACCACCATAACTCTGAGTGTACAAATGGAACCAAATGGACCCGTACGGGTCCATTTGGTTCCATTTGTACACTCTCAGAGTTACGGACCCATAAGGGGCCATTTGGAACCCCCTTAAGGACACTTTGAGACCTATAGGTGTAGCAGAGTTCCCAGAGAGCCAACCATGCACATTATCAACACCCTGACTCTGTTTAACCAGAATGGAACTGGGCCTTAATCAGTATCATTGGTATATCGTCTAAGAAAGGGGCCCAATTTCTTTACAATAATGGCTGATGTGCATAGAGCCTATTGATGCAGGTTGGCCCAATAAGTTTAGACAGCTGAGGTGATATGTAACTGTAATGTCACATGTCCTTCAGAATTATCTTCAAAGCACGACAATATTATGCAGTTATGAGTTAAGATAATTCTGTAGGCTAAGCAGGGAAATAGCTTTATGCTAATGTCGAATACCTGGGCCCTCATATTGTCTTTCCCTATACTTTATGTAAATAAGTTAACAGAAGAAATGGTCCTTGGTCATTCAGATGCCCTTGAGATTGTAACCAATCCCCCACTGGGATAGACCCAGTGGGAATCACTAGCACATACAGTAGGAACAAGATGGTGGTGTTAATCCAGGCCCTATGGGGCTGTTAAGTATGACATCATTTTGTAGGCAGAGGAGAATTTCTGCCCCCAGTTTCCGTGAATCTTTTTACAATTTTTACTATTTACACATTTTTCTTCTCTTTGTTGTTGAAAGGAAAGTGTTAGAATTATACTTTAGTCGTTATTTTTTAGTCGTTGTTTTTTGAAATAGCGAGGGACAGAAAATGCTCTGGGGGCAGATTCTCCTCTGCCTACAAAATGATGTCACGGCTTAAAAGCCCCTACCTATAAGTGCCTCAGTACTGAAAGTATCTCTATATACTGGCTTGCCAGACTGGTCTGAAATGATTCTTATACGGCAGCACAATTTGCAACAGCACATGAAAAAATAAATAGGACAAGAAACAAATGTATACATGGGCACAAAAGGGAAGCACACAGACAGATGGGTATAACTGGGTACAATTCACGTTATTCCCGCCTTGCAGAGTTCCAGGGTGGGCCAAGCTCAACATGTATTGTTTTCTATTCAATAGCAGTTGTGCTGGTCAGATTGTCTTTAGGTTTAACACCTTACAGATCAGCACATTCACACAACGTTGTTCTACATAGTTTTATAATTAAACATAACAATAAAGTTATTATGCTATTATCCACTTTCTCTCAGTACACCCTGCAGTATCTCCATGTACTCCTACACTCCTACTGGAGTAACACAATACTGTGTAGAACAATGGTAATCAAAGTGGATTCCAGGGATGCTGTGGGCTCCTTTATGGGGGTCTGAATTCACCCATATAAGTCTGTAACTCTGACAGTATACACATGCTATTACACAAATTTGAAAGTTTGAGAAACACTGGTGTAGAACATTCTTCAAAGTTAGGGTTAGGGTTAGGGTTATAAAAATAAAAACAAAAATAAAAAGAAGAATTTAAATACATGCCCATGAAGAATGTGGCAGAGAAAATACATTCTTTGTTTTGTCTTTGTGGTCTTTCCAGGATAACAGAATGTTCTACCATTACCTAAGTATTTCATTATGGATAACACTATGAGTTTTATAAGAGTCAGCAGCTTGAATGAAAAAGGGTGGGGGGAGATCACATTGTGATTTTGCCATTAGAAATAATGCTGACACACACTGCACTTTAGTGGGCCTGCAGAGATTTCCGATCAATTAAATATGACTGCCATTCTTTCACAGGCCATCTTAGTCACACAGAGGAGAGCGGCCTAGTTTGAAACATAAGCGCGAGGCTTGGAGTTGGGGCGTCACGCTGGGTGTGCACTTTATACTGACGTCTAAATGCTTATTGTGGCGCTTTTCCTCGTAAATAAGTGTTCAGCAGGTATGAAAATTGTATGTTTTGCCATTGTGCAGCCATGACTAATTCAAGGTGCCGTGTACAAAAATACCCCAACTTACCAGCTCGGGGTAAAGTGCGTTATTCATAAGTTAGTGAATAATTGAGGTTTGTGAGCACAGTTGAGACTGAGGGGGGATATTTGCTGACGGTGCACTGTGTCTGTTTTGGCACTTCCGAGGGAGTCGGCTACAGCAGGCAGGCCAGGCCAATTAGCAGACACAACAAAGAGGCACTATACAGAAACCATGTACCCTATTAGTTGTAATGAAATAGAACACGCCATTCAAGTGTTCTATTTCCATGGACAGTGAAAAGGAGAATGAATGAAGCTGGTATTGGAAAATCTCGTTAGGGGAAGTACACCATTCAAATTACATCATTAACAATGTATGTGAAGTCAAACACAATGGCTGCTTATTGTACAGCAATTATACCTCCAAATGGGCCCTTTGAATGATTGACTGAAGACTAACCGAATATACCACAAGGTTAAGTTTAACTGTAGTATCATTTCAATCCGCAGGGCAAGACCATGTGAAGACCATGTGAAACAAGAGGTGTGTGTGTGTGTGTGTGGGTGTGTGTGTGTGTGTGTGTGTGTGTGTGTGTGTGTGTGTGTGTGTGTGTGTGTGTGTGTGTGTGTGTGTGCGCGTGTGCGTGTGCGCGTGTGTCTGTATGAATTGCTTCGCGTTCCTTATCCCAAAAACATTTCTTTACAATGTAACGTCATTTTTCCATACAGCCTTATATAGTACATGTCTCATGCACCTACACACCTATCACAAGGATGAGCAACCTGGCTGTACAATAGCCTTTCCCATATTTTCCATGCAAAGACAAATGCAAATGTATTCGCTCTATGCATTTGACCTGACAGTGATACACCATGGTTTAAAACAGGGGTTCCCAACTTTTTCTTTGCCAAGAACCCCCAAATAGCCACGGCCCCCCCTATTTTGAAAAACAAGCTCTAAGATGTTACACGTTTTGAGCTTGTTTCATCATCTTGTTCCATTTTCAGTAAAAAAAAGAAAAACATATATTTTGGCATCACAGCACATCTCTTCAAAGCATCTTGTCTTCTAATCATATTAGAGAGAAAGATGCCTCATCAGTCTGTTTTTGGATCTTGTGAAGTGTGTCAGACTCGCCTAAACATCACCTTGGCTTTGATCCCGGTGGAAAAGTCACGTATTGGAATGGTATAGCACCTCTCAGAAATACACACGTGTAGTAGTATATCGTCACTGGCAGAAACCTCATCTCCAAGTTTCAAATTTGTATATTTTTCGTAAATTAAAGCCCTACTTCATCATAAAAAAAGGGTCGCACAAAAGTATAGTGAAAATTGCAGATCTACAAGCACACAACGCCTCGCGATGAATTATTATGCTTGTTTTATTGAGTATACTATAGTATATACTATATCAGGTACGTGTAATCACACATGATCTGGTATGGCAGTTTGGCTGAGCGAGGGGAGAGCTGGCCATGCACGGACAGAGATGCCAGCGCCCTTCAGGGCTGTTTGTCGGAGATAGCTCACATCCAGGGGTTCTAGAAACGCCGTTCAGAAATGATCCGCAGGTTGGTGGTTGAGCCTTGCCCACAGGCACTCATCCTCCCATGGGTAGAGATAAGGGCCAGCCCCGGTGGTCTGTGGAACATGGATTAAATAAGAGGGAAGCGGTTGGAAATGCTAGATCGAATCACAATCATTCGTTATCTTTCTGAGTGACGGAGGAGTTCTGTCAAGAGACTCTATACTGTAGCTGTGCTAAGAGCTAAAAGTGCAGGCCTACTGTCCCCATTCTGGATGAAAGCGCCTATATATGATGTGTGTGTGGGGGGTTGAAAATATGGTCACCTTACCTTAGATATCGTCACTGCCTGGCAAAGGCCTTGTATCGCCACATATCGTCTTTTAATGTGTTTCCGTAATGTAGATATGCTATTTTTAATTGTTTATTTATTAGTGTACCAATAAATAATATTTTATTCTTTCTTTCCATATTCCGGAAACACCGTGCTACTCCCCCCACAGTTTTGGTGGCACACGCCTACAATATTACATGTCAAATCGTCTGCCTTCATCTGTACTTGTCTGCTTGCATTTTGCTAAGGATATGTTATACAGTATATAGTTAATTTATACTAGTAAGACGCCTCAGGGCGACATGTACCGGTATATCAGTCAGATCAGTTACCCATATAAGGAGACCCCTGGTACCCATATGGAGATCCATGTACTGTATACAGAGATATGCTGTGAGAGCTCAAACATGCTTACTCAGTTATTCGTTATGTGAAAGTCCTATGATGTCTATGACATCTGACATCATACCCTTTTATGCCCATACATGGAGATCCCTGTCTGTAGAACCAGCCACACAGATATGGGCTGTCTTGGCCATCTGTCTTGGCCATATATGGATTCTGTTAGTGTGGTATGTGACTGATGTATTCTGTTAGTGTGGTATGTGACTGATGTGGCCTCCATATATGGGCATTCCCATAAAAGTCCTGTTAGATATGGGCTTAATATTGATGACATCAGGGAACTCCATATATGGGCATAAAAGTGATTCTGTTAGTGTGACATCACAGTGAAGCCAGAGCGTGATGTCATCGGGTTTAGCATGGATGAAAATAGGGCCCAGTATTTCCATATATGGCATTCCAAGATATTGTGACATCAGGGATCTTCATATATGGGCATAAAAGTGACATGGACAGAATGGTTAGCACCGTTCAAAGAGGGACAGGGACTGACAGAATATAAGAGATATCCATATATGGGCATGAAAGGGACAAATGGTAAGACGGAATACATTTCCCAGCGGATTCCTCGTGACTCGCATCAGAGCAACCACACTCGCAGAATTGTATCTTTCTGTTCTTTTTTAGTTTTTTTTTAAATGTTTTTAAAGGACAACTTAAGTTTTTTTTACAACAAGGGTTCATATTTTATATTGTAGCCTAATTAGAGTAAAGAAAAGATGAGTGTTAAAATGATTTCTCTTACTTATTTCTATCGTTTTAGCCAATTTAGCAAGTGGTTGGGAGCATGCGTACAAGTGGCTAAGTGTCTTTTTAGACACAATAAGCCCATCCCCTTTCATGGTTAGGTGTGACTTATGGGGGCTAGAAGTGTTGCGGTAAATATTAAAGAATTTGTCGGCTCATTGTGTCTAAAAAGACACATTTAGCCACTTGCACGCATGCCCCCACCCACTGAAATCAAACTCTCTAAAATGGATAGAATGATAGAAAGAAGTAAATGAAAACATTTTAACACTCATCTTTTCTTTACTCTAATCCATCCATCCATCCATCCATCTTCAACCGCTTATCCGGAAACGGGTCGCGGGGGTAACAGTTCCAACTGAGACCTCCAGATTTCCTTATCCCGAGCAACTTCCTCCACTCCCTCAGGGAGTATACCGAGGCGTTCCCAAGCCAGTTTGGAGATATAATCCCTCCATCAGGTCTTTGGTCTGCCACGGGGTCTCCTCCCAGTGGGACGTGCATCGAGGACCTTCCTAGGAAGGCGCTCGGGAGGCATCCGTACTAGATGCCCGAACCACCTAAGCTGACTCCTTTCCAAGTGTAGGAGCAGCGGTTCTACTCCAAGTCTCTCTCGGGTGACTGAACTTCTCACCCTATCTCTAAGGGAAATAATTACAACCTAAAATATGAACCCTTGTTGTAAAAAAACAAAAACAAAGTTAATTGTCCTTTAACTATGTTCCTATAATGCCCAAAATAGGGACGCTAGGTTGAAAGTGGTTAACTCTGTCTTATGAATATTAACGAGCTTGTCTTCTAATCATATTAGAGAGAAAGAGTGCCTCATGAGCCTGTTTTTGGATCTTGTGAAGTGTGTCAGACTCGCTTAAACATCACCTTGGCTTTGGTCCCAGTGGCAAAGTCACGTATTGGAACAGTAAGTGGGTAGTAGTATAGGGCCCTTCATCAATGTCAGGCAGACACCCTGTATCTCCAAGTTTCAAATTTGTATATTTTGTTGTAAATTAAAGCCCTACTTCATCACACAAAAGGGTCGCACAAATGACCCTACCGGGTCCATTTGGTTCCATTTGTACACTATCAGAGTTAAGGGGAGACGTTAATTGAAATTTTAAAGTCTGAGAAACAGTGCACTATACGGTTCATTTTTCAGTTTCCTGAAAAGTCACTGTTTTGTTCATACAAGGTTTCTGCCCGACAGCAACAGACAACCCAAGAGCTTCATCATTAGATTCCAGAGTTAAATCATGCAGACAGACTGCCTTGTAGACACATCTCCTCTGATACATGATGCCACCTGACTCAACTTCAACCCCCCCCCCCCCCCTCACTCACACTCACACTCACACACACACACACACACACACACACACACACACACACACACACACACACACACACACACACACACAACTCTTAACCTGAAACCTAAACCTCGCCCCTTCATGTTCTTATGAAACATTCAGGGTTCCCGTTGACTGGACATCTGTTCAACCTTTGTGAGTGTCTGTGTGTGTGTGTGTGTGTGTGTGTGTGTGTGTGTGTGTGTGTGTGTGTGTGTGTGTGTGTGTGTGTGTGTGTGTGTGTGTGTGTGTGTGTGTGTTTGCGCGTGCGTGCGTACGTACGTGCATGCATGCGTGCGTGCGTGCGTGCCTGTGTGTGTGTGTCACATCAGTCATGCCCAGGCATGTGTCAAGGACCAGTGCTGTGTGAGACAAGACCCCACAGGGACCCACTCGTGAGTCATGAGTGGATAAAGTGATTGGCGCAGAGAGAGAGAGAGAGAGAGAGAGAGAGAGAGAGAGAGAGAGAGAGAGAGAGAGAGAGAGAAGCAGGGGTGTTGAATGAAATAAGTCTAGCAAAAAAAGGAGGAAGGAATGTTAGGAGAGGTACAGATGGCAGCTATGCAGTACATACAGTATGTATGTATACAGCACGTGTCTAAAGTATTTATCACATCAGTCTTCATTTCTCATAGATGAGGGGAGTAAAGGAACGTGAGGACTTTATTGACTTTATTGACAGGACAGTAGTAGACTGACAGGAAATGGGGAGAGAAATGGGGAGTGACACGCAGCAAAGGTCGTCGGGAAGTTGGGAACACAGGACTCGAATGCGCGATAGCCGCCAGGCATATGTGGTATGCGCCTGGGCGGGGTTGCACCACCTCACACTAAGTTAAAACTTAGCCTAGTTGTAACGTAAATGGCTTCTAAGTCAAGACTTAAGCATTAGCCTACTAAAATTTCAGCTGTTGCACCACACAAATTTGTTCTAACGTATCTCTAAGTAACTTCTAAATATTTATACCAGCCTTTGGGCTGCACTAAGTCCTTACTAATCTTTATGGGAGTAGAGAAACTACACCTATAACTATAACTACCAACGTGGCAGACAGCATTCGGCTATTTAATTGAATTCAACAATGTAACGACCCATCTGTTTAAAACATACATTAAGCCTATACATTTCAGCCATTTGAAAATAGACGATCTACAAGCTCACAATGCGTCTACTATTAAAGGAGTCATCCAGACCAAAACTCATATAGGGTTAAATATGCCTTTTATCATACCCCTTTATACCTGCTTTAGTCCATCTTTTTCATAGCTGCCCCTGTTGCTAGATTTCGGCTGCCCCTGTTGCTAGATTTCGCAGGCCCTCTCATAACTAACAGAGTAGATAGACTTTATACTAGTGCAGTTATTTCTTTAGCTTCAAAGTTAGTATTTTTTTATTGGATTGTGTTTACACAACATCCTGAGACCAACCAAAACGCTGTTTTGACCTCACAGGCACCCTTACTTGTCAAACCAACCCCTCCCTCCCCTCTCTTTCTAGCCTCTCCTCTCCCTGCTCTGGTGCAGAGCAGAAGCCGTTTGACAAGTAAGGGTGCCTGTGAAGTCAAAACAGCGGTTTGGTTGGTCTCAGGACGTTGTGTAAACACAATCCAATAAAAAATACTAACTTTGAAGCTGAAGAAATAACCGCACTAGTATAAAGTCTATCTACTCTGTTAGTTATGAGAGGGCCTGCGAAATCTAGCAACAGGGGCAGCCGAAATCTAGCAACAGGGGCAGCTATGAAAAAAATTGACTAAAGCAGGTATGAAGGGGTATGATAAAAGACAGATTTAACCCTATATGTGTTTTGGTCTGGATGACTCCTTTAACAGAGTATTTCTATACTCTTCTATACTAATATAATTTGTGATTCAATCCGTTTGCAGGGCAGTGCGCAGGGATGTGCTCGCCCTGTGCACGCATATCAATGACTTTGTGCATGCCAGTGGAGAGACAGAGCTCTCTGTTGACAAAAGACAATACAATCTTTACTTCCTTAATAGAAACAGTTCGTTTTCATCGGATTCAGGAGCTATGACGTCATTTTATGCAACCACACATTATTTAAAGAATAGTTTACGCATCACTAGTTATGTTATGCCATACGCAAATGTGGTGCAACAAACGTTAGTAACTCACTTAGTTACAAACTAACTAGTAAGCCTCGAGTAAGGACTTTACTCCCTAACTTAGGACAGAACTTACGTTCTGGTGGTGCAACTGGCTCCTGGACCACTAGGGGTTATACGACAGCTAGTCCCTCAATATTAGAACGCTACAGGGGCTGTAACTCTGCTTCGCAAAAGTTGTGACAGGAGGAAGCTGTAAAATACAGACAATTTCTGCAAAGCAGCAAGCTACAAACACTTTGACTAATTTGTTTTCCACTTATTTGCATGAAAATAATTTTCCTCTTGCTGTGGCAGAGTTTTTTTCCTTCCTGTTTACTAAAAGCAGCCTTGTTCGTAAAGCACACTAGAGAGGAAAACAAGGTCACTCAAAACTTTTCAGCTTTCCTAACTAGTGGCAACAACAAGGCTGAACTGTGTCATGAAAGTCAATTTTCTGCTGCAGTCTGAAAACTGACCTCTTCCGACTCTACCTCAGCCCCTAGCACTGCTCTTGTAGCCCATTTATTTCATAGATGCTAGTTATACTATGTAGATTTATGTTGACTATTATGATCACATTCATATTATGTTTTGTACCGTATGTTATTTTGATGGCATACGGTTTAGAAGATGGTGGCAAGGTTTGATCTTTATCTGGTATCCT